>NW_027180368.1:0-299960 GCF_040956055.1 Brachionichthys hirsutus | reverse complement strand
AGCAGTGACTGACGTTATGTCCGTCACTGTGGAGCACGAATGCAGACAAGGTAATAGGAAAAAAAAAAAAAAGAAGAAAAAAAGAAAAAAAAAAAGAAAAAAAAAAGAAATAAAAAAATAAAAAAAAAGGATGTAGAATAGTTAGGGGGGATGCGTTGAATAATAATAAACTGGAGTTATATATTAGTTCAGTAGTAGAGTAGCGCAGGACAGCAGTGAAGGAGAGCAGGAGTACGATAGAGTAGCGTGTGTGAATGAGAGTCTCAGGGAGACAGAAGTCAAACGGAGTAGATGGATGGATAGAAAGTGAATGACTTCAGGTGTGCAGCGTCATCAGAGCAGAATGATGGAGAATGTGGAATGGAAGAGAAGAAGCGTGTGCAGCTAGACTTGAACAGGACTAGAAGTAAGGAGTAGTAGTAGTATATTTTGTTGTGAGTAATAGTAGATTGACTGATTAAAATTGTGTTTTGCCATATTGAGAGGAGGATCACGGGGATCTTACAGAGGAGGACTTTCTCTTTGATGAGGGGACATATAACGGAGACGCGGGCCATCAGCCCGGTGCTCCTGACAGCGTCCCGGTGAGGAGCAGGTTTACATTTTGAATCCTCTCGCATGTGAGAGTAGACAGGAATCAGGTTGGTTTGAGGAATGAGCAGATATTCAGGGGAGGATCATTTAGGATTATTGTGTGGACAGGACAGATCAGCTGATGGAGACGATGTGGATTCCCCAGGCGGTGACGATGAGCATCGTCCAGTGACATCATCACAAGTATAGTTAGAGAATGATTCATTTCATAGCTCAGTGAGGGCTGGAACATCGACTGGCTGCAAAGTTAGCTTTGGCCAGAGCAGAAGGCGAGAGGTGTGGTGAAGACCACATGGCAAAGACACCTGGACAGGACAGGCAGGGAGGCGTGTCTCTGGCTCTCTCTTTCCTTTCACCCATTCAGGTCCAGAGATCCAGACCTGTGCAAAGGAAATCCAGTCCCGTCAACGACATGGGAATTCCACGGGACGTCCTGAATGCATATAACCAACTGACCAACTAACCTGAAGGGGGGATAACATTGTTAGAGAGCGTCCAATAAAGATGATAGGATCAGTTGTGTGCAATAACACGGTCGGAGTTTACTAATCCTACCAGGGGTTAAGTCAGTTCATGACTAGTTACAGGCACCTCTCAAAATACATATTAAACTACTAACATTTAGAGATTCATGACTAGCTGGTAAAGTTAATGTTCTGTTACGGAACGCTGCGTGTTTAATCTGGTTGTTCTAGACGGAGGCTTTTCAGGATTTGGAGCAAATAACAATGAAATTATAGGATATTGTGTTTCGGATGCTTTTGATTAATGAAGGGAAGTAATGGGGAATGTTATTGTGTTGAGTAGATGCAGTTGTAGGGAATTTTATGGCAGGTGGAGGCCATTGTATACTATATATACGGCGGCTATGATTGAGTGTATTGACAGAGCGGTGGGGGAGGCCATGCCCCCGCCGACCTGATGATGGAGCAGGAGGCCCGGCTGAAACGGGAATCCAAGGAAGGAGGAGCCGTAGGGAACCTGAGGGAATGCCTGAGACGTGGCGTTCATGTTCCCACCGGTTCTGAGGATGACGAAGAAGAACATCTATAGTTGGGGTTGCATGCTACATGACACACTGTTGCTAAGGCTAACGCATGGTGTCTGTGTGCAGGGAGAGGTAATGATAATTGTGTTTAGTTTTCTTGTGGGGATTCTAGATCTCTGTCTTGTAGGGTTTTTAGCGTCCCTTATGGGCGCCGTAGGTGAGGCTAGCTCACTCACAAGGCTAGGCCTTGGAAATGTTTAGGTTTTTCCACTTTGTTGCACGACACGCCTTTGCGCCGGTTTGTGAGTTTTTTTAATCATCATTAATCAAACCCATCAAAGTCCTCATCCTCCGTTTCTGTATTGAAGAGCTGCGCTAGATCTCCGTCAAGCATGCCAGGCTCCCTTTCTTCGCTGTCAGTCACTTTCCGTGCGGCGGCGCCTCGGAAATGATGTCGACTTCTGCGAAGGCTCGGAACAACAATGCTAGCAGACAGTTAGCCCAAGCAGCTACACTCCAGTCACAAACTGTGGTGCTGCGCTGCCTTCCACTCCTAGTGAAACTGTGGTCATCCAGCGCAGCCCGCAGTTTAATGTTGAGCGGTTGGAGTTCTTTGGTTAACACAACGGGGATGATGATGATAAGCTAGTTAGCTCGTTAGCTTGCTTCACGCCGGTTTAGACCGTATCGGTGAGATCGACGTGCCCGGAGTCGCAGATCGCAGAAGCCGAGTTGCTTCAGGTCTTCTTGCTTCCTCTTCTTCCTCCACTGATTCATTAATGCTGGATTCTCTCGCTGCTGCTCTATTCCCGTGTTCTGCTGCGGGACCGGCGGCCTCGAGTTGGAACTCCGCTTTGTCAGCACGCCATAATACGGTGGCAAAGCGCAGCTAGTACGTATCACTCCGCGAGGCGCCCGACTGAGTCAGCCTTACAACAAAACATAGGGCCCGCGGACCATAGGGCGTTCGGGACATTTTGAAGATCATTTTAGACTTTTCCGTGCGTCTAATGCAGACATGGGCAAACCACGGCCCGTTATGCTTTTCAATACGGCCCGCCGAACTTGTCCAATTACCAAAAAATTCAAAATCATAACTTTCATTTTGTCCCTGCAATACCCGTGTTTCACCAGCAGATGGCGCACTGACCACCGTTGGCGTGTAGCGTGTTACTCGGCTTTAGTTTCTTTTTCCCCATTGCTATCTGAACCCCACTGGAGAAATGAGCGCACCAAAGAAAAGCAAAGTAGACGATGAGGGCCGAGTGTTTAATAAAGAGTGGACAACAAGATTTCTTTTCACCGAAACCCGATCTGCGGCCGCATGTCTGATATGCCAAGAAGCCGTTGCGGGTTTTAAAGAATATAATATCAGCCGTCACTTTGCCACGAAGGATGCAAACTACGCCAGCAAGCAATCAACGCAATAACGGACGGCTCCTGCACAGAGTTCTGCCGTCGCTTCTTTGATTAAAAAAAAAAAAAATGATGCATCACTTCAGCTGGTGTCCCGTCCCAAGACCCTGAAACCGCACCGCAGGAGCTGCAGTTGGAACTGATCGATCTTCAGTCCGACTCTGCCTCAAAGGATAAGTCCAAGTCTCTTAACCTGAATGACTTTTATGTCTCACTTAACAAAGCAACGTTTCCAAACGTCCGGAGGACGGAACAGAAGATGCTGCTGTTGTTTGGCTCGACCTACGTGTGAGCAGACGTTCAGCGTCATGATCAATAAAGCCCGTCCTTTTGATGAAGTGCGCATTTATGCACAGCAGTGGAACAACAATGAGTGCAGCAGAAATGATTGAGATTTAGTATTTCGTGTTTTGATATGTTTTGAATGTTGAAAGTGATCATCTTTTTTCAATAAATGTCGATTTCTTTAACTTTACACGTTCATGTGAAATTTATTAAAAACGGATGCAATCACCGGGTTTGAAAGATCACTGTGCCTGTGCTATTTTAATCTATTTACATTTCTCCTCACACTGTTGTGCCAAAATATGTGTAAATGCCGCATCTTGCATATTCATTGAGACAAACGTACTACCTGGATTAGGGCTATTTTGCACATTTGAAAGACGCAGTTCTTCGTACACACTGTTAGTAAATTGGGTTGTACATTTATCTGTGTGTTTACTGTGCTATGAGGTTTGCACACTACACGCAGCGCTTTAGTATATCTAGGCCAAACACTGATCCAAATGCTCCTGGCCCAGCCCCTCTGTCAAAATTTCAAACCCAATGTGGCCCGCACGTCAAAAAGTTTGCCCACCCCTGGCCCGATGGTTGTGAAAATACGGTAAACCTCGAGCTTTGAAAACGTATGCGCTTCTAACTTTTCGGCAACGTGCCTTCCTCAGAGGTGAGATGCGAAACGAGCGGAAGGGAGGAAGTCGAATATATACATGTCACCAACAGGAAGAGGTATGGCCCGTGAATCTGGGTTTCTCATTGGCTGGGAATCCAAAATGGCCACCTCATCAAAAACACCTGACGACAGCCTGATTATTCACAATCAACCTCACCTGTTGGCTAAATAAGAAAATTACACAATTATTTTTAAAAACATACTACACTCAAAATAAAACTTTAAAAAAGATCACAAAAAAACAGAAATAATAAAAGACCCATCAAAAATACCCCACACAACCCCATATTTACAAGATTCAAGATTCAAGATTCAAGATAATTTATTGTCATTATGCGAGAATAATAAAATCGTGAGAAGGCCCACGGCTTAAGGCACACATCATAACATAAACTAAATTCTCTCTCTAGGGTCTCTTACAGACCCTAGATCATAAAAAAAACCTTTCCACCATATTCTTTCCTTTTTACAGCCCATATCTTCCTAATACTGAGAAGGATCAGTGTAAACCTCAAATCACCATTAAAGTTTGTGGTCAATACTCTGAATAATCTTGTTTTTCATTAAGGTTCTGCAACCATTAAATTTCCCAGTAAAAAAAGGAAGAGGAAAATATATACACAATCGGATCATGGCACTGGCTGGTTAGGTTTATGTTTGGGGATGGTTTTTGGTGCACTGGCTCATAAGTGCTTGTGATAAAATAAAAATAAATAAAACTTCTCTTTTTCCAGGTCCCCCCAGGAAGTAGCTATAGGTATACCTCGACCGGTAGGTATGTACAGGTGTGACCGGTAGTGATAGGCATTCCGGCTCTTTTCAGAGAGCCGGTTCTTTCGGCTCGGCTCACTAAGAAGAACCGGCTCTTTTGGCTCCCAAGTGGTTCCTCAGATTTGTTGTTGTTGTTGTTGACAAAATTAATTTAATACAAAATCATGTGCATTTTTTAACATTAGCTACTAATGTAAAAACATACAATATATCAAATGTTTATTAAATGTCTTTATTTATATCCTATTTGCACTATTAGCTACAAAAAACATATTATATAATATAAAATACCAAACACACATCTCACAGAGAACAAGGTCAAATCTCTGCATGTAAATCTCAAACAACACATCAAGAAAACATAAATTAAAAAGTGCAAAAGATAAAGCAGCATCCGGTAACAGTTCTACTGTTTTACTGAAGATTGGCATCAAAGAAAACCAAGTGGCTCAGCTTGGAGGGGCTGATCCTGTTTCTCCTTTCTGTCCTGTTCTGGAGAAGATTCTCTCTGAAGGTGCAGATGTTGCCACGATACAAGCTCCGTGTGTAAGACGTGGGGAGACTGAACGCTTGGGGGTCTGCACTTCTTTGTATAAGCGGCTCCTCAAGATACGAGCTTACTTTATTTTATTTTGCCTTTGTTCCGTCAGTCGCATTAACACGTGTCCAGATTTTACTACGTTTTCTATCACTCGTTTTTTCCTTACCCTTTCTAGCGCATCGTTTGTCTCTCGTCTAAAGTGCTCTCTCTCCCTGCCTCCCTTTCGTTTCGTCCGCTCGCTGTGCTGCATGTGTGGAAACACCCCCTCCCTCCGCCCCCCGCTCGTTGTGGACACACAGACGCCCACCCACATCGCGACCAATCACGTTAGACTTTAACAGAAAAATCTTTTTGGCTCCCAATTGGCTCCCGATGACGGGAACCGGCTCTTGTCGTTCACTTCAAAGATCCGGTTCTTAGAACCGGATCCGATCACGACCGACACATCACTAGTGACCGGTGGACTTCTGCGTTGTGTAATTTCATGCAGCGTGTGATGCAGGAAGGAGCCACGGCATACAGCGGGAACGTTTGGAGGCACTCTCCGTTTAATCTGGTATAAAATAAAAGAACATCGATATGCGTCGCTAGCATACAGTCCAGCCCAAACTAAAGGGGGAGAAGACATGCAACAGTTAGCATCTCCCCACACTTAACCCTTTCCGGGGCAAACAGAGACTCAATCAATCTACAGACCGGTTTGACAATCCAAAGCGCGTGGTAAGGTAGCGGCGAGATCAGTGGCTTGGGGCCCGTCAGAGGGATCGTTCAACTCAACATGGAAGGCCAAAGGGACGCTAGCAAGCCCAACGGAGGAATCACACGACAGGTCCCCCCCTTCGTCGGGCGACTGCTGCTGAACCCATGATGAGGTACGGTCAACACTGGACACAACAATACTCGGAGTGGCGCTGGGCAAGGATGACACAGCCCCTTCATCGACCACCAATACATCAGGCCCCTCTGAAACAATGGCGACATCGGTGACAGGCTGAGCCTCCGCCACATCCAGCAAGACATCCAATGGCAGGAAGTTGACCAGGAGGATCAAGTTGCGATGCACCGTCTTCTCATTGCCTGCTTGGTCCCTGATCTTGTAGATATGCAGGTCTGTCTTAGAAGCAACAACATCATAAACAACTGCCTCCCACTTATCCAACAGCTTCTTCTTCCCTTTCACTCCCTTGTTCGCCAGCAGCACCCGATCTCCAACAGACAAAGGTAAGCCTTTAACACGCTTATTGTACTGGTCAGACTGGTGCTTCTGCTCAATAGCACTGTGTCCATGGAAACATTTGAGGGACCGTAGAGTGTTTCCAGACGGACCGTAGACGCGGTCGGACCGGATGTGATCGCGCAAGACCTCCTGTGTGATTTTTGGATAACATACATGACGGCTTTCTGCTACTAATATAATATTAGACACCACCATCGCATAATTCACCCTTTTCGATTACTTTCATTAATTGACGGATTGGATTATCGCTCAGCGTGGAGAACCTCGAGGTATTTATCGACCAGTATTACTCCAGCTGCTGCGCCATGGAGGAATCCGCGTCGGGCGATAATCCCTCCAAGAAAAGAAAGGCCAACTCGGCAACTGATACGGAAGATCTCGGCAACGAAGATATTCCGACTAACATTCTGGACTCCATTAATAAAAAACTGGACGTCTTCTGCATGCTTCACGCCGACGTTAAAGATCTGAAGGCAAGTTTGGAGCTCGCTTATCGTATGATGGCTGAGCTTCAGCGTGAGAACATCGAGCTACGCTCCTTCGTTGCGACTGTATCAGTCAAAATGGAGAAGATTAAAACAGAAAATAAGATGCTCAAAAAGACAGTCCTGGACATTCAGTCACGCAGTATACGAGACAATTTAATATTCTCAGGCATCTCCGAGAGCGCCGCGGACAATCCAGAGTCCTTAATTCACTCAACAGCACCCACACACACACCCCGATATATTATCAAAGAAAACAGAGTTCATATTACAACAACTGAAATACAACGACTTTGAAAATAATAACAAATGAGGCAAGTTTCTGGCGAATCAACTCCAACGTAACAGAGAAAGATCTCTCTAACAGAGAAAGATCTCTCATAACAGCAATTAAAGGGTTAAATGGTGACTGCACGCAATCACCAGAAGAAATCAATCAGATATTTTACACGTTCTACCACAACTTGTATTCAGCAGCTAATAAACCCAACCCGGAGGATATTGAGGCATTTCTCAGTAATCTGAATATGCCTCAACTATCAACTGAGTATAAGAACATTCTGGAAGCTCCGCTGTCTATAAATGAACTCCATAGCGCCCCCTAGATAGTATGCCTAACGGCAAAGCACCAGGCCCGTACGGTTTCCCGGCTGAATTTATGAAGCATTTCTGGACCATGTTAGCGCCGTTATTTTTCAGATCAGTAACAGAAATTAAAAACAATGGTCATATACGACCATTCGTTATTTCTAAGAAACATACGCACCTGTAGGGGTTATTCCCCGACACACTGTGTAAGAAATAATTAAGCGCACACAAAATGAATCAGGCAGACAAACTTCGATACTTTACCGGTAAGGAGGGACCCTGCTCGCCCAGCGGCTGCGACCAAAAGACCCCTCCCCCGAGACCTCTCGGCCTTTTTATTCACACGGTGAAAGTAGGTTGTCCCAGGTATTTACATAGATCCCTGCCCCCTAGAGACAAAGGGATCTCTACCTAGAGAAACACTCGTGGTCACCTCCATCTTTAAAAAACTCTACAATGAAACAATGAAAATACAACTCTACTCTAACAGCACCCCACACTCGCAGCCCTCGCCATCGCCAAGAAAACAATCTCGTTAACTGGAAAAATAAACAGTCTTTAAACATCAACCATTGGTTGAACCTCCTCATAGAACACATATCAATGGAGAAAATCTCTGCTTCCAAAAAAAAAAAAAAAAAATATTTGAAATATTTTACAGAAAGTTGGTCTCCTTTTATTAAATCATTAAATATAAATATTGCAACCTGATTCTGCCTGCTAGCGAAAGCCACCACAACGATGTAAATGGTAATGCTGCTTACATTTTTTTGCATGACTCATCTTGTTTCTGTTTTCATTTAGGAAACCGGTTTCTGTCTCCAGGACTGAGTGGACCTCAGAAATACATCACCTCCCAGCCATTCTAACTTTCTATGTTTCAGCTCCAGTCTCCAGCTCAATGTTCTCCACACAAGGATGGTTGATCTCCGGGGCTGTTGCATGCTGGGCTAACTCTTCAGGGGCTGTCCCCGTGGCTTGATATGTGCGGTCTCTGCTGGGTGGCGCATGCTTCTCGGGCGGCTGCCGGTGTTCCACTAGGTTGCCATGCCGGGGTGCTGGCCCATGCGTTTGGGATGACACTGAGCTGGCGCAGTCTGTCACTCCTCTGCTGGTAGTAGCGGCCCGGGTCCGGCTGGTGACCTGGCGTGGCCATGGCCCCCTCACCTCCCCTCCCTGACCTCTCTCCTCCACCCTCCCCATCCCCCGCTCGCCCTCTTCTCCTTGGTCTCGTCTCCTGTCCTGCTTCCCCCTCGCCCCTCTCCCTTCTTCTTCGCCTCCCCTTCTCTGCCCTTGTGGTCTCCCCTTTCCCCTCTCTCCCCGCCTCTCCTCTTCCGGCATCCTGCCTCCCGCCGGCGCCTCGCGACTCCCTCCTTCCTGGGGGCTGGATTATGGGGGATGGGTGGGATGCGTCGGGGGCGGCGCTCGATCCGGGCCCTGTGCATGGTTGGGCCCTCTTACACCTGTGGGTGGGATAGGTGAGGCTGGGGACTACGGTCGGGCTCCCTCCTCCCCCCGCCTGGTTGGCTGGGGCCTCATGTGCTGTGCCTCTTAACTCACCACCTTAGCACAACACATTTGTAAATATACACATAGGGTACATGCACCTGGGGGGCCTGGTGCTGGGGGCGTTCACCGAGCGTCCCTCTGCAACCCCCCCCCCCATTTTAATGCACCACATGGGGTCACGTGGGTGCTAGGTTGGGAGATAAGGGGGAGGGCGCAGGGCAGGAGTGCGTTGATGGAGGGTGGGGGGGGGCTGGGCCGTGGGGGGGACTGGGGAGCTGGGGGGTGTGGGATGGGTGGAGGGTGCTGGGAGGGGGCGGATGGTTGTGGGGGGCGTGGTGTTGGGTGCTGGTGGGGCGCCAGGCCGGCCCGCTGTGCCCCGTGCCGCTGCGCTGGCCTAGGTTTCGTCGGCTGTGTTGGTGTAGGTTGCCCCCGGGCCCTGGGTTGGTTCTTCTGCGTGTGACTCTGGTGGGACCATGGTGGTCGTTCTCAGGTTGCTGTGGCTGCTTGGGGTGATCTGGGGGCTTATGTTGCCATTGTTGGGTCCGGGATGGCTTCCCCATTCTTAGGTGGAGGTTTCACGCATGCCAGATCCACCACTCCGGCACCTATCAAAACTCGTTTAGAGAGTCAACCCCGCACACAGATCTCTGAGTCAGTGGAGGTTGCTGGGTCAGTGTTTGTGGCTCTCACTATGCTCTCCCTCTTTTTCCTCAGATCTCCTGAGAACTTGGTGATCCATACTTTCCTCTAGAGGCTGATGTGAACCTGGTGTATTGGGACAACTCTTGGTGATGATTGGATGGAAGGGGTAGAATTAAGGAGCACAAATAAATCCATTGCACTTTCTTCTCAGAACACTGTGTATTTGTCACTTTTTGTTTGTCCATGTTGTATGTTCACTGCGGTGTGCACAGCCCTCTACGGCGGTAAGCAGGTAATAAAACCAATAAAATATGAATAGGCTAGTCTGCCAAGAGGGCAGGTGACGGTCACAATCACTATAAGAATAAAAATTGCATAGAACTTGTAGGGAATTTCTATAGTAGATGGGATTCCACAACGTAATTACACGCCGACACCACTAGGAACGCACAACATTTAGTTAGTGTTGTAATGACTGATTTCAATGGAATGCATCACAACAGTGACGTCACACACAATGCAGATAAACATGGGCTTAGATTGGCTGGGGCATAGTCCCACCTTCAGGGGACGGAATGACGTGAGGACGAAGCAGGAAGCATCTTTATTCCAACGAAGCGCGGGCACGAGAGCCGTGTTTGAATCTCAGCGCTGATATCTGAACTAACTTGTACTGATCTGTTAATTATATAAATGTCTTAATCTTAACCCACATTCTCCTCATTGAATACGCACCCACAATGGCGAACAAGAACCGGAAGAGGGTTTGGTAAAACCCTACAAACTCTAACAGTGACTGACGTTATGTACGTTTTCACTGTGGAGCAAGAATGCAGACAAGGTAAAAAAAAAAGAAAAAAAAAAGAACATCACAGGGTCCCACTTGACCCTGAGCAGATGCTGAAAGACTGTGGCCTTGGCGACATTGACATAGAGGGTTGTGAAGTGTCGGGTGAATGGAAGAGCAAGCTGGCTGACCTGTTGTTGAGCTTCCAGGATGTGTTCTCCAGGGATAGTCTGGACTGTGGGGAAGCGAAGGCGTTTGTCTATTGGATTCACCTTGCTGATGACCGCCCCTTCAGGCTGCCGTTCCGTAGAGTGCCACCTGCTCATTTTCAGAAGTTGAGAGAAGTTCTGTCTGAGATGGAGATGAGAGGCATAATCCGTAAATTGTGAATATGCTTCTCCACTGGTGTTGGCGTGGAAGAAGTCAGGAGGTTTGCGGATATGTACTGACTTTCGCTGGCTTAACGCTAGAACTGTTAAGGACGCCCATCCTCTGCCCCACCAGTCAGATTGTCTCGCTGCCCTCGGGGGTAAAGCTTTCTTTAGCACTATGGATCTGACCGCGGGATTTTACAACATCCCTCTCCATGAATCTGACAAGCATTACACAGCCTTTACTAATCCCCTCGGCCTGTACGAGTACAACCGCTTGCCCCAAGGCCTCTGCAACAGTCCTGCCTCTTTTATGCGGATGATGTTCAGCATATTCGGTGACCTTAACTTCACCAGCCTTCTATGCTACTTGTTGGTGTTTGCGCCCTCTGAGGAAGAGTCGTTGAGTCGACTCAGTGTTGTCTTCTCCCAGCTGAGGTCCAGTAACTTGAAGCTCTCACAGAAGAAGTGTCATTTTCTTAGGGGATCAGTAAGATTCCTTGGACATGTTGTGAGCACTGGCGGTGTCTCTGTAGATCAGGAGAAGGTGAACGCGATTTCCAAATTTAAGAAGGAGGATCTGATGGAACCCGATGGCTGTACTCCATCCCAGTAGAAGGTCAGATCTTTTCTTGGAATGGTCCTGTTCTATCAGCACTTCATACCAGCCTGCTCCCGTATTGCTAAGCCACTACATGCTTTAACTGCGGGGCAAAAGAGGAGGATTAAGGGTGCTCAGGGTAGGGGGAGACCTGGCACGTACAGGCAGTTGAAGCCACAGGACTGGACCCCTGAGTGCGAGATAGCCTTTGAGAAACTGAAGATGACGCTTCTTGATTGTGCTGTACTGGCACATCCAGACTTTGAGAAACCTTTTATCCTCTCCACTGACGATCTTGGAGCCGTGCTTTCTCAGGTTCCTGCAGGTGAAGTGAGAGCAAGGCCTGTTGCTTTTGCCAGCAAGTCCCTGAGCCGCAGCCAGGCTAAGTACCCTGCTCACAGACTTGAGTTTCTGGTTCTTAAATGGGCGGCTTGCGACAAGTTCAGCCATTGGCTCAAGGGTCATCAGTTCACCGTTTGGACTGATAATAACCCGCTCACGTACATCTTGACCAAGCCAAAGCTGGATGCTTGTCTCAAAGCTGGCACCATATAATTTTGACATTAAATACGTCCCTGGCAGGCTCAACGTGGTGGTGGATGCATTGAGCAGGAAGCCTTTTGTCAAACCTTTGGCAGATTGTCTGCTCTCAGAGCCATATGCTGATCTTTTGCAGCGGGCTTGTGTAATGAGGGAGGACTCTGTGCAGGATGCTTTTCACCTGACCTGCCAACCACAGTCATTGGCTGACCCACCATTCTCCACTGCCGTCAATGTCTCTATGTCCGAGGATGAGGTCTCCACTGTCCTGTCCGCATCCAGTGATTGGGAGGTTGCTTCCAGGCATCGTGCTACTTCTCTCGCTGATCGTCTTGGTGCAGTTATTGGACCTGAACCTTGCCTTTCCTCTGTGTTGTCCAAAAGTGTGCTCCAGTCCCACCAGGAGAGTGATGCCATTGTTTCCAGGGTTGCCTTCTACGTGAACAGGAAACAAAGGCCCTCCAGGCATGAGCGTAGCCATGAGGGTCAACAGGCTTTGAGAATTCTGAAGCAGTGGGATAGGTTAGCCATTTTGGATAGGATTCTGTATCGTGTCACAACGGATCCTTTCTCCAGACACAAACACTTCCAGTTCGTTGTCCCAGGATCCCTTAAGCCATCTGTGCTCTCTGGCATCCATGACAACGCTGGTCATCAAGGGCAGCCTCGCACTCTAACGCTGGCTCGTCAGCGTTTCTTTTGGCATGATATGGAGAAGGATGTGCGCGACTACGTAAGGCAGTGTCCGAGGTGCAATCTCAGTAAGACTCCTGAGCCGTCCGCCAGAGCCCCGCTGGAGAACATTAAGACAGGTGCACCTCTGGAACTCGTGTGCATTGACTTTTGGTCAGCTGAGGACAGTAATAACAAGTCAGTAGATGTCCCTGTGGTCACCGACCATTTTACTAAGTTGGCGCATGCGTTGTCCCTTGTCACAACCAATCGGCGAAGAGTGTGGCTAAGAAACTTTGGGAGGGGTTCTTCTGCATTTATGGCTTTCCCCAGCACATCCACTCAGACAAGGGTTCGAGTCTTGAGAGTGAGTTGGTGGCGGAGTTGTTGGAGATGGGTGGCGTCATCAAGTCTCATACTACTCCGTACCACCCCATGGGCAATGGCGTCACAGAGAGGTTCAACAGAACATTGGGGAATATGCTAAGGTCTTTGCCTCCAAGAACCAAGCAGAAGTGGCCGCAAATGCTTCAGTCCTTGACGTTTGTGTATAACTGCACAGCTCACGAAACGACAGGATTTGCGCCCTTCTACCTTATGTTTGGGAGAGTTCCCCGATTACCCATGGATCTCCATGAACGTCCTTCATGATGATTCGGTTTGTGACTAAAACACCTACATCAAGTCACTAATGGAGGATCTTCCCTCTGCTATGGTATTGGCCCATGGACACAGTGCTTTTTTGTTTGTTTTCTGAGAAGAAAGTGCAATGGATTTATTTGTGCTCCTTAATTCTACCCCTTCATCCAACCATCACCAAGAGTTGTCCCAATACACCAGGTTCACATCCGTCTCTAGAGGAAAGTATGGATCACCAAGTTCTCAGATCTGAGGAAAAAGAGAGAGAGCATAGTGAGAGCCACAAACACTGAACCAGCAACCTCCACTGACTCAGAGATCTGTGTGCGGGGTTGACTCTCTAAACGAGTTTTGATAGGTGCTGGAGTGGTGGATCTGGCATGCGTGAAACCTCCACCTAAGAACGGGGCAGCCATCCCGGACCCAACAATGGCAACATAAGCCCCCAGATCACCCGAAGCAGCCACAGCAACCCGAGAACGACCACCATGGCCCCACCAGAGCCACACGCAGAAGAACCAACCCAGGGCCCGGGGGAGACCTACACCAACACAGCCGACAAAACCTAGGCCAGCGCAGCGGCACGGGGCACAGCGGGCCTGCCTGGCGCCCCACCAGCACCCAACACCATGCCCCCCCCAACCACCCGCCCCCCTCCCAGCACCCTCCACCCATCCCACACCCCCCGACCCTCCACCAATGCCCCCCATCCCCACCCCCTGCACCTCCCCCCATCCCCGCCCCCACCACCCAACCCACCGCCGAGCTTGGGCAACCCCCCAAGCCAGCGAACCAGCATCTGGGGAACGGGAGTAGACAGTGCAGGGGCTTCAGCTCTATCCGACCCTATACAGCCATTTGGGAGGAGAGTATTATTCCCTGGGATGGAGAGGAGGGAGCAAGAGGCCGGACCACCATCCCACCCCAAGCCCAGCCCGCTAAAGCCCCACATGCCGTGCCAAGGCCAAAAATAAATAAATTGCGAACCCCCCCATACCCTGTCTATATGGCTCCCCATATCCCACACTGGGGAACTTTCCCAACCTTAGTCCAACTGTTTTCAAAACGGTGTCCGGTCAAGGCAGTTTACGTGGCCGGTGGCACCACCCGCTGTGTCATAAAGGTACATATTTTGCCAAGTTACCTAATATGTGCCAAATCAATGGGGCTTGGTGGACGGGTCACTTGGGGGGGTCACTTTGGGGAGGGGGGATCACATGGGGGGGTCCCAAGGTGTCATTAAGGTACATATTTTGGCAACTTACCTAATATATGCCAAATCAATGGGGGTTGGTGGGGGGGTCACGGGGGGGGTCACTTGGGGCGGGGGGGGTCCGAGGTGTCATTTAGGTACATCTTTTGGCAACTTACCGAATATGTGTCAAATAAAAGGGTCTTGCTGGGGGGTCTTTGCCAATGAGTACCAGGACAAACTTTATATGAATCAGCATCAGCAAATCGAGCCGAATCCAATGGTACCAGTCCCGTGGCGTTATATAACCGTAACGGGAAAGTCTAGGCTCCTTATTAAAGCCCCCCTTTGACCCCCGGGGGCAAACGAGGCGGCGGTTAACATCTCCTAATTGAGACGGATGCAACGGTACCTGTCTTCTCACAGTACAACGCCGCACGGCTGCGTGGTGTGTGAAAAACCTTAACGGAAGGTATTCATTCGCTATTAAAGGTGATATTTGACCCCACGTGCAAACGAGGCGTCAGTTAACATCTCCTCATTGAGACGGACGCAACGGTATCTGTCTTCTCACGGTATGATGCCGCACGGCTGCGTGGCGTGTAAAAAACCTTAACGGAAGGTTTTCCTTCGCTATTAAAGGTGACCTTTGACCCCGCGGGCAAACGAGGCTTCAGCTAAAATCTCCTCATTGAGACGGACGCAGCGGTGCCAGGCACTAAGGGCTACAACCTTCCTGTCAGCCATGAGAAGTGTTTGAACATGGTCTTCATGCACCCAGAGCTGAGAGCTCCTCTCTCTGGGTGCAGCGGTCAGCATGTTCACCCCTCTGGGGGGCTGACCTTTAGTGATTTTGACTTGGCTTGGGGTCGCCAAATCCCACCCAAAACGGCCCGCCACGGGCAAACGAAAAGGCCGAGAGGGGTCAAACCACCTCAGACCCGGTCTTCCTCAGGGGCAGAATAACAAATTCAAATTTCAGCCCAATCGCTCCAGAGGAAACAGAGGTGAGGCAGTGGGTCCACTGTGGGTTCACCTCTGACCTCAGACTGTCCGGAAGTGTCGTTTTGACCCGCCATGCTCAAAGTTCACATGAAACGCATGACAAGTGTGCTGGGAGTGATTGTGTGGACTGTCAGGTATCCGTTGACACCAGGCACGATCTTCTGGGTGCCCGGGAAGTGACCTCACGGGCCCCTAAATGACCCCCCCTCGCGCTGTAAATCTACACGCCGCACAGTGCACCTTTCTGGGCAAAGCTTTGAGCAGTGTGCCCCTGTCCATTTTGGAGGGAAGGTTCCGCGTTGCGAGGGCTAAACGGGACAAACAGCACATCCAAACGCATCAGCGGACCGAGACAAATCCAATGGTGGTGGTCCCGTGTCGCTTCGTGACGTGCAAAAAACCGGAACGGAAGGTCTAAAAACAACAAATATAATTTTAATAATATTATTAAATAGGCCTAATAAAGTAGTTATAATAAGTTAACATTAGAAGAAAATACATAATACATAAATTGATTTGGCTCGTATCCGGTGAGTGGACATGATATTGACCCTCTGGTCACCATTGATTTGGCTCGTATCCGGTGAGTGGACATGATATTAACCCTCTGGACACCCATTGATTTGGCTCGTATCCGGTGAGTGGACATGCTATTGACCCTCTGGACACGCATTGATTTGGCCCGTATCTGGTGAGTGGATACAATATTGACCCTCTGGACACCCATTGATTTGGCTCGTATCCGGTGGGTGGACAAAGTATGGACCTTTTGTTCTTATCCAGTGAGTTGACAATGTATGGACCTTTTGTTCTTATCCAGTGAGTGGACAAAAGAATGGGTGTCCAAAGAGTCGATAACTTGCCCACTTACCACATGTGTCCAAAATGAAATGGTGTCCAAAGGGTCGATAACTTGCCAACTTACCACGTGTCCAAAATGAAATGGTGTCCAAAGGGTTGATAACTTGCCCACTTGCCACATGTGTCCCAAATAAATGGTCGCCCAAAGGGGCACCAAATGAATGGGTGTCCAAAGGGTCGATAACTTGCCCACTTACCACATGTGTCACAAATCAATGGTTGTCCAAAGGGTACATAACTTGCCCACTTACCACATGTCTCCCAACTCACTGGGTGTCCAAAGGGTCGATAACATGCCCACTTACCACATGTGTCCCAAATTAATGGGAGATCAAATGAATTGGTGTCCAAAGGGTCGATAACATTTGGTGCCCCCAAAGGGGCACCAAATGAATGGGTGTCCAAAGGGTCGATAACTTGCCCACTTACCACATGTGTCACAAATCAATGGTTGTCCAAAGGGTACATAACTTGCCCACTTACCACATGTCTCCCAACTCACTGGGTGTCCAAAGGGTCGATAACATGCCCACTTACCACATGTGTCCCAAATTAATGGGGGATCAAATGAATTGGTGTCCAAAGGGTCGATAACATTTGGTGCCCCCAAAGGGGCACCAAATGAATGGGTGTCCAAAGGGTCGATAACTTGCCCACTTACCACATGTGTCCCAAATAAATGGTTGCCCAAAGGGGCACCAAATGAATGGGTGTCTGTTAGAGTCAATTTTCAATGTAATGTAATTGTTAGGTGAAGAACAGTCCCATCTGGTGGGCAGCGATGTTTGCGCCCTAAAGGTATTGTGATGTCACTGGGTCAAGAGGTGGAGCTACGAAGGTGATAAATAAACATGTTCCGGGAAGCGGAACAGAGTTGGTTTGGAGGAGCGCGCCAGACCACCCGGTCTTGGCTGCGTCAGAGAGAAAAAGGATCCCTGCCTCTGCCTGATTCATTTCGATGCGTTTGAAAATTAATACAACAATGTTAGAGACTTTATCTCTAACATTTATTGGTCCTCGAGCCGCGAATCCAATATCACGTGAATCCACGGTCCGGAACGTGCGGCAGGAGCGCGGACGCACGCGGTTTTTGCGCTGGCATGACGATGGCCAGTCGGCAACGCAGCGGGTCCTCGGAGAAGGCCCCATTCACGTTTCGGTCCGACGGAAGATCCGTGTGACGGAGGAACAGTGGGAAATACGCATCGATGGACGAAGGTAAGTAAGGATTAAGATGTTTGTGTGTGAATGAGTGAGAATGGAGGTCGCGCGCGCATCGCGTGCTTGTCGGTTACGTAGACGGGTTTCGTCTTAAACGTTATCTGTGGAAGAGTAATTAGGTTATCATCGAATACCCCTTGGGTCAATAGATCCTAAAACTGGTGGCGTTTACGCTAGCCATAGAAATTGGTGGAGATTTCTTAAATCCGGGTTATCAGCGAATAAGCCCTTGATCCGTAGCGGTCATAAATCTCGGCTGTTCTTAGAGCAGGCAGGAAGCGGATTCTTCTTAATCCCCCTGCTCTGAAAACAGACAGGCAGGAAGCAGGTTATTAAAGTATAATAAGCCTTGGGCCGCGTAGAACGAGCCCTAAATCGAGCATGGCCATTGAGTGTAACAACAAGTAACGTGTGTATGTATGTATGTATGGATGCTTAAATGGTGCTCTTAAGCAGAGGAGCACATGGGGAACTGTAACATAAAACGGCATGCTATAAAAAATTAAAAATAAAAATCGTGAGCAACAGGATAACGTGGGTTGCAGAATGTCTTAGTGAGTTCTGCAGGCCTCGACTGGACATTCATGCAAGGGGGGATAACTTTCCCAGTTGAAGATAAACATCTAGGAAGGTAGATTGTTTGTAAATAGATTATTTCTAGCAAAGAAGAAGGAAAAAGTGATGTTTTAGTAATTAAAGTACAAGAGGATGTTTAATGATGGAGGAGATTTAAGAAGGATTGAGAAGGTCGCTTAGATGGAGGAGTGGAGAAGAACACCAGAAGGAAGAAGCAGGAACCGGTGAGTATACGGAAAGTATTGAGAATGTGTGGAGGAACAGCTAAGTTGAGGAAAAGAAACCGGAATGTGGTAAGTGTTGGAAATGTAACGTAAGAAATATGATGTGTAAAGATTGTTTTGAGCGTTTCAGAAGAGACAAAGACGCAGCATGGCGAAACAGCATGCGGAGACCACATGGCAGCTCCAAGATGGAGACCAGGACAACTACAAAATGGAGGTTTAAGCAGAAAAAGTCTTTGTGAATTCCAAATTAGCATGACAGAACCACGTCTCTGCAGCCATTGATATGCGGATGATTCTGGAGACGCCTTTTGTTTGAGAAAGTTTTGGAAGACAAAGAAGGTTGAAGGAGATGTAAGAAGATGAAGCTGAGGAGAAGAAAAAAGAGGAGACAAAGGAATGCTGGATGGTGAAGACAGACAAGAGACGAAGACATGCCACATGGCATCGGATGACGCTGCATGGAGACCACAGGCAGGCCACAGCGCCAGGATGATGACCAAGACAAGCTCAAAGTGCTTGCACAGAATTAAAAATAAATAAAAATAAAATATCTAACGCCTTTTAACAAAACCCCAGATCAGCATAGTGGAGGTAAAATCACAAAATGGTGGGTTCAAGGAGGACGACTGACTGAATGCCTGTCTTTTTATGGCTGAGTGGAAATGAGACGTGCCCTCTCAAGTCCGCTCGGTCTTGGGACACGTTTGAAGCTACTCGTCCCCCACCATTTGCTTAGCTAAACACAGGAATGGGGATGTACCAGATCACCCCCCCAACTTTTATGACTCTGTGGAATGCGAGCCACAGGGAGTCATCAAGAACAGACAGTTTAATTAGATTAAAAACTAAAGTAATCTCAGGATCTAAATAAAATCTAAAATAATTGGTGATGATTCAACGGCAGACAGGTAATTGCACAAACACACGCACACATCTAAAGAGACTTTTGACTGTACGGTACAAGACAGATAAGGAGGTTAGAGACTGACTTCAGACTGAAGGAAGATGAGACGACTAGAGACAGACTTGACTCAATTCAGATGTGAATTGGGAACTTGACATTTGTGAATATAACATGTAAATTTAATGCTATTGCTTTTTCTACCATAGCAGGAGGGTCCCGGACTGGACTGGGAGCAGATAAACTCTGCCAACATATGGGTTCTCAATAGTGAAACACGAAATGAAGGAAGGAAGAGGTTCAAAGATTTTATCGTGTGTCAATAAAGGAATGTGTTTTGTTCTGAGTTGCAAATGCCTATAACAGCTCCAGGAACACCAGGAGAGACTGCTAAGCTGTGATGCAGAAACGACAGCCGACGGAAGCGCTGTACGGTCGAAGGAACATCTCAAGTAACAGCAGAGGAGAAGCCTGACGGACTGGAGGCGATGAACCTTCCAGCCAACACGTGGCAACCTCAATAGGAGCATCTCAGACGAGCACAGGGTGAGAGGCACATGGAAACTCTTTTGAACTTATTTCATCCCAAATTGAGTGATGTACATAATATGTTGTGAATGTGATGTAAGAGTAGGAATTATTTTGAGACATTGTATTAACCAAGTTAGACTAATGCTAATAGAGTAGACTAGATTTACTAATGGAAGCAAGTTTGAACCATGGAATACTTTCATAGTTCAAACAGGAGGGATTGCACAGCAGTAATTAAATCAATAGTTACTATGGAAGAATAAAAATAATACTAAAAAATTTTTTTTTTGCTGTATATATATGTGTAGAATCACTAAATGCTGTTCCAGTAGCCATAATAACTAGTTATAACGGTAATGATTTTGTGAATCAGGTGGTAAGATGTGAAACAACACGCAGATCAGATGTCACTGTATATCAGAGCGCTAGGCTAGTGTAGAGAAGGCTAAAATAAGGTTTGGCCAATGCACGGAAGAAACCAAAACCCATGGATGCAGTACATCGATTTGGTGAAGAGGAAGCGTTGAGTGAATAGATGAAGCACACTCTTTCTGAACGATGTCCAGAGAGCAAATGATCTGCCGAAGTTTTTCTTTGTCCCGACAGGAGGGCGAATCTACAGAGCGTGTTTGGTGTTGTCTTCATGAAAACCATCAGGAAGCAGCAGACGGTCCGGACCGAGGAACGGAGGACCACTCAGGGTCATGCTGACGACACCAACGAGACGTGAACATCCAGAGTTCCTCCTGAATCCATCCGTTGCACTGTAGGAGGAAACGTCTCTTGCCAAACTGATCCAGAGATGCAGACAGGAAGTCTGATCAGAGAGAGGTGGTGAGAGATTGAATCACACTCATTTTAAGATCCGTGAGGAAGAGACCCTCACAGTGTAACGCAGGACAAGAACACTGACAGTGAAGCTGAATCACTTTCAAGAAGATTTGCTGATGGACAAGGAACGAGAACAACGAGACTGATCTTACACCGAGAACAGTTTGCATTTTCTAAAGTGTAATCTGTTTGAATGTTTGTCTAGAGATGTGTGACTAGAAGAACGTCATAAAGTAATCTATGCAGATTAGGAGAGTTTCATAGGAGTAGTTAACCAACACCTGGTATCGTTATACTGTATTAATTGCAACTGTCAGTAATTTATGATTAAGTGGAGAAGCGTACGATGCAATTAGAATCCTAAAATAGATCAAATAACACTAATGAGCAGGATGTAGATTTAAATTCATAAACTAAATTTAACTAAACCATTGCTATTTGATATTCCAATAGGCATGAAATTAATAGAAAGATAGGTTAACAATTATACTAAAATAGAAGTAATAAGTCTACAACAACGTAAAAGTGTATAAGCATATGACTTTTGATAACATTAGAGTAAGTAAAAGTAGCTAAATTATAGTGACAAGTTGAGTTAATAAGACAGTAAAAGATTGTTAGGATTATCCATCCATAATATAGACATTGTAATAATTTAATTTAGAGTTCAGAATGTTCCAGATGTGTTAAAACTTTGGAGCAATAAAGATAAAATAATCATGTCACTGTTTCCAAATTTCAGTGTAGAGAAGATAATGCTGGTAAAATGTTAAAGTAATTCAAACTAGGAGAAACATCGGTAATGCGTTAACGTAGGATTTGTGAATAAAGGGTTTGACAGTAACATTTAGATTGTGGAAATGAATGTTGATTGTTTTTGTACTGATTTGATTTTATGTTTTTTCATGTTTGTTTTCCTTGTTGACGAGGAATGAGATGTTTGACATTGTATTAGGAGGATTGTTAAAATGCCTGAATTGGGGGTCGTTAAGATAATCGCAGGTGCAGCTGGATTGTGGAAGGAATTTTCCCGTTTGAAAGATGTATGCTATATGAAGATGGAATCTGCAAACTACGGGTTTTTCGCCTTCCTCCCTGATTCAGGTCAGATCTTGAATGTAAGAACTCAGATCATGAATGTAATAACTCAGGTATTGATCTTGATTGTATTGATTTTGTTCTATGATTGTTTTCTGATAGTTTAGTTCAAGCATGTTTAGTTAACACTGAATGTTTTGTAGAAACCAGAAGAATGTTACAATTTTACAATGAAAATACAGGAGGGACTGTTAGAGTCAATTTTCAATGTAATGTAATTGTTAGGTGAAGAACAGTCCCATCTGGTGGGCAGCGATGTTTGCGCCCTAAAGGTATTGTGATGTCACTGGGTCAAGAGGTGGAGCTACGAAGGTGATAAATAAACATGTTCCGGGAAGCGGAACAGAGTTGGTTTGGAGGAGCGCGCCAGACCACCCGGTCTTGGCTGCGTCAGAGAGAAAAAGGATCCCTGCCTCTGCCTGATTCATTTCGATGCGTTTGAAAATTAATACAACAATGTTAGAGACTTTATCCCTAACAGTGTCCAAAGGGTCGATAACTTGTCCACTTACCACATGTGTCACAAATCATTGGTTGTCCAAAGGGTACATAACTTGCCCACTTACCACATGTCTCCCAACTCACTGGGTGTCCAAAGGGTCGATAACATGCCCACTTACCACATGCGTCCCAAATTAATGGGGGACCAAATGAATTGGTGTCCAAAGGGTCGATAACTTGCCCACTTACCACATGTCTCACAAATCAATGGGTGTCCAAAGGGTCACCAAATGAATGGCTGTCCAAAGGGTACATAACTTGCCCACTTACCACATGTCTCACAAATTGATCAGTGTCCACAGGGTCGATAACTTGCCCACTTACCACATGTCTCCCAACTCACTGGGTGTCCAAAGGGTCGATAACTTGCCCACTTACCCCATGTGTCCCAAATTATTGGGGAACCAAATGAATGGGTGTCCAAAGGGTCAATAACTTGCCCACTTACCACATGTCTCACAAATCGATCGGTGTCCAAAGGGTCGATAACTTGCCAACTTACCACATGTGTCCAAAATCAATGGGTGTCCATAGGGTTGATAACTTGCCCACTTACCCCCAAGTGACCCCCCCACCAAGACCCATCGATTTGGGTATATGAGGTAAGTGGGCAAGATATTGACCTTTTGGACCGCCCCCCAAGTGACCCCCCCACCAAGACCCATTGATTTGGGTATATGAGGTAAGTGGACAAGATATTTACCTTTTGGACCAAGGGGACCCCCCCCGAGTGACCCCCCCACCAAGACCCATTGATTTGGCATATATGAGGTAAGTGGACAGATTACTTTACCTTTGGACAGCTTGGGACCCCCCCGCAAAGATTCTGCCCATATGAGGTAAGTGGCCAGAATAAGGACCATTTGGTCCCCCCCCCTAAGAAAAGAGAGAAAAATAGGTTTTGGTGCCACCTAGTGTATTTTTCCTGACAGCACAACAGGGGTGTCACTTATGTGCAGAATACATTGTCACCTGACGTCCAAAAGTCTGACGGAGGCTCAGGCAGCCCTTCGCCTCAATACGGTTTTAATTGCCAACCTACGGCCATTCAAAATTTGTCCAAAACCCCCCTGGTGAGCTTACCAACACCGTGAATGTGTGAACACCCAGGTGCTATATACAAATGTATGTAGTGCGTTAAAATTTGGGGCAGTTGGGGCCGGACGGGGGATGCGGAGGAGGGCAACGGCGCACTCCTGCCCTGCACCCTCCCCCTTATCTCCCCGCCTAGCACCCACGTGACCCCATGTGGTGCATTAAAATGGGGGGGGGGGGTTGCAGAGGGATGCTCGGTGAACGCCCCCCAGCACCAGGCCTCCCAGGTGCATGTACCCTATGTGTATATTTACAAATGTGTTGTGCTAAGGTGTTGAGTTAAGAGGCGCAGCACATGAGGCCCCAGCCTCATGTGCTGGGGGGAGGAGGGAGCCCGACCGTAGTCCCCAGCCTCACCCATCCCACCCACAGGTGTCAGAGGGCCAAACCATGCACAGGGCCCGGATTGAGCGCCGCCCCCGACGCATCCCACCCATCCCCCATAATCCAGCCCCCAGGAAGAAATTGGGCAGAAATTTCCAAGAGCAGACAGGGGGCAGAGCCTTCAGTTATCAAGCTCCTTTATTGTGGAATCGGCTCCCTATTTTGGTTTGTGAGACAGACACCATCTCTATGTTCAAGAGTAGATTGAAGACTTTCCTTTTTAACAAAACTTATAACTAATTGATGCAGTAATCAATATAATCAATCTCCTGTCATTAGGCAGCATTGGTGGCTTAACATCATGACACACTGAGCTCCTCCCCCTTTCTCTGATTATTCATGTTATAAATATATGTGTGCAATCTGTCTCTATTCCCCGTGTTCTTGTTCTCTCTCTCCTGCTGTTTGTCCCTCTTTCTCTTTCAGGTCCTCCTGTCTGTGGTGCTGCAGAACCTGGACCTGTGGCCTCAACGCTGATGTCCATATAGCTAGCATTAGCATTTTGTTTTTGTCTGCTCCTGCTCTGTCTCACTATCACTTCCCTATCCATCTCCTTGACTCGTCTCTGACCTGCCATTCTCTCTCTCTCTTCCTCTCTCTCTCAACCCAGCCGGCCAGACAGATGGCCGTCCACCATGAGCCTAGGTTCTGTCCAAGGTTTCTGCCCATTAAAGGGAAATTATTCCTTGCCTCCGTTGCTCTTGGGGGTCAAGTTGGGTTCTGTGTTTCCCTGCAGGTCTTTCCCTGCTAATCCAGTAAAGTGCCTTGAGATGACTTTATGTTGTGATCTGGCGCTATATAAATAAAACTGAATTGAATTGAATTGAAACATGTGGGAAACATTTTAGACAGAGTGAAGATCTGACAGTCCACATGAGAACCCACACAGAAAAGAAGCTTCACAGGTGTGAAACATGTGGCAAACATTTCAGACATAGTAGTCAATTCACAGTCCACATGAGAACCCACAAAGAAGAGAAGCTTCACAGGTGTGAAACATGTGGCGAACATTTCAGACATAGTAGTCAATTCACAGTTCATGTGAGAACCCACAAAGAAGAGAAGCCTTACAGTTGTAAAAAATGTGGGGACAATTTTAGAAAGAGTGGAGATCTGACAGTCCACGTGAGAACCCACAAAGAAGAGAAGCCTTACACTTGTGAAACATGTGGGAAACCTTTTTGACAGAGTGGAGATCTGACAGTCCACATGAGAACCCACAAAGAAGAGAAGCCTTACAGTTGTAAATCATGTGGGGAACATTTTAAACAGAGTGGAGATCTGACAGTCAACATGAGAACCCACACAGATAAGAAGCCTTACAGTTGTAAAACATGTGGGAAACACTTTAGAAAGAGTGGATATCTGACAGTCCACATGAGAACCGACAAAGAAGAGAAGCCTTACAGTTGTGAAACATGTGGGAAACTTTTTAGAAAGAGTGGAGATCTGACAGCGCACATGAGAACCCACAAAGAAGAAAAGCCTAACAGGTGTGAAACATGTGGGAAACTTTTTAGAAAGAGTGGAGATCTGACAGTGCACATGAGAACCCACAAATAAGAGAAGCCTTACAGTTGTAAACAAGTGGGAAACATTTTAGAGAGAGTGGTTAATTGACTCGCCACATGAGAACCCACAAAGGAGACAAGCCTTACAGGTGTGAAACATGTGGGAAACGTTTTCGACAGAGTGGAGATCTGACAGTTCACATGAGAACCCACAAAGAAGAGAAGCCTCACAGGTGTTAAACATGTGGGAAACTTTTTAGACAGAGTGGAGATCTGACAGTCCACATGAGAACCCACAAAGAAGAGAAGCCTTACAGTTGTAAAACATGTGGGAAACTTTTCAGACAGAGTGGATATCTTACAGTCCACATGTGAACCTACACAGATGAGAAGCCTTACAGTTGTAAAGCATTTGGGAAACATTTTAGACAGAGTGAAGATCTGACAGTCCACATGAGAACCCACAAAGAAGAGAAGCCTTACAGTTGCAAAAAATGTGGGGAAAATTTTAGAAAGAGTGGAGATCTGACAGTCCACGTGAGAACCCACAAAGAAGAGAAGCCTCACAGGTGTTAAACATGTGGGAAACTTTTTAGACAGAGTGGAGATCTGACAGTCCACATGAGAACCCACAAAGAAGAGAAGCCTTACAGTTGTAAAACATGTGGGAAACTTTTCAGACAGAGTGGATATCTGACAGTCCACATGTGAACCTACACAGATGAGAAGCCTTACAGTTGTAAAGCATTTGGGAAACATTTTAGACAGAGTGAAGATCTGACAGTCCATGTGCGAACCCACAAAGAAGAGAAGCCTTACAGTTGTAAACAAGTGGGAAACATTTTAGAGAGAGTGGTTAATTGACTTGCCACATGAGAACCCACAAAGAAGAAAAGACTCACAGGTGTGAAACATGTGGGAAACCTTTTCGACAGAGTGGATATCTTACAGTCAACATGAGAACCCACACAGATAAGAAGCCTTACAGTTGTAAAACATGTGGGAAACACTTTAGAAAGAGTGGATATCTGACAGTCCACATGAGAACCGACAAAGAAGAGAAGCCTTACAGTTGTGAAACACGTGGGAAACTTTTTAGAAAGAGTGGAGATCTGACAGCGCACATGAGAACCCACAAAGAAGAGAAGCCTAACAGGTGTGAAACCTGTGGGAAACTTTTTAGACAGATTGGAGATCTGACAGTCAACATGAGAACCCACACAGATGAGAAGCCTTACAGTTGTAAAACATGTGGGAAACTTTTCAGACAGAGTGGATATCTTACAGTCCACATGTGAACCTACACAGATGAGAAGCCTTACAGTTGTAAAGCATTTGGGAAACATTTTAGACCGAGTGAAGATCTGACAGTCCACATGAGAACCCACACAGATGAGAAGCCTTACAGTTGTAAAACATGTGGGAAACATTTTAGACAGAGTGAAGATCTGACAGTCCACATGAGAACTTACACAGATGAGAAGCCTTACAGTTGAACAATATGTGGGAAACTTTTCAGACAGAGTTGAGATCTGACAGTCCACATGAGAACTGTTAGGGATAAAGTCTCTAACATTGTGATATTAAATTTTAAACGCATCGAAATGAAGCAGGCAGAAGCAGGGATCCTTTTTCTCTGACGCAGCCAAGACCGGGTGGTCTGGCGCGCTCCTCCAAAACCAACACTGTTCCGCTTTCCGGAACCTGTTTATTTATCACCTTCGTAGCTCCACCTCTTGACCCAGTGACATCACAATACTTTTAGGGGGGGGGCAAACATCGCTGCCCACCAGATGGGACTGTTCTACACCTAACAGTTACATTACATTGAAAATTGACTCTAACAGTCCCTCCTGTATTTTCATTGTAAAACTGTAACATTCTTCTGGTTTCTACAAAACATTCAGTGTTAACTAAACATGCTTGAACTAAACTATCAGAAAACAATCACAGAACAAAATCAATACAATCAAAATCAATACCTGAGTTATTACATTCATGATCTGAGTTCTTACATTCAAGATCTGACCTGAATCAGGGAGGAAGGCGAAAAACCCGTAGTTTGCAGATTCCATCTTCATATAGCATACATCTTTCAAACGGGAAAATTCCTTCCACAATCCAGCTGCACCTGCGATTATCTTAATGACCCCCAATTCAGGCATTTTAACAATCCTCCTAATACAATGTCAAACATCTCATTCCTCGTCAACAAGGAAAACAAACATGAAAAAACATAAAATCAAATCAGTACAAAAACAATCAACATTCATTTCCACAATCTAAATGTTACTGTCAAACCCTTTATTCACAAACCCTACGTTAGAACATTACGGATATTTCTCCGAGTTTGAATTACTTTAATATTTTACCAGCATTATCTTCTCTACACTGAAATTTGAAAACAGTGACATGATTATTTTATCTTTATTGCTCCAAAGTTTTAACACATCTGGAACATTCTGAACTCTAAATTAAATTATTACAATGTCTACATTATGGATGGATAATCATAACAATCTTTTACTGTCTTATTAACTCAACTTGTCACTATAATTTAGCTACTTTCACTTACTCTAATGTTATCAAAAGTCATATGCTTAGACACTTTTACGTTGTTGTAGACTTATTACTTCTATTTTAGTATAATTGTTAACCTATCTTTCTATTAGCAATTGTTTAGTTAAATTTAGTTTATGAATTTAAATCTACATCCTGCTCATTAGTGTTATTTGATCTATTTTAGGATTCTAATTGCATCGTACGCTTCTCCACTTAATCATAAATTACTGACAGTTGCTATTAATACAGTATAACGATACCAGGTGTTGGTTAACTACTCCTATGAAACTCTCCTAATCTGCATAGATTACTTTATGACGTTCTTCTAGTCACACATCTCTAGACAAACATTCAAACAGATTACACTTTGGAAAATGCAAAGTTTTCTCGGTGTTAAGTCAGTCTCGTTGTTCTCGTTCCTTGTCCATCAGCAAATCTTCTTGAAGAGTGATTCAGCTTCACTGTCAGTGTTCTTGTCCTGCGTTACACTGTGAGGGTCTCTTCCTCACGGATCTTAAAATGAGTGTGATTCAATCTCTCACCACCTCTCTCTGATCAGACTTCCTGTCTGCATCTCTGGATCAGTTTGGCAAGAGCCGTTTCCTCCTGCAGTGCAACGGATGGATTCAGGAAGAACTCTGGATGTTCACGTCTCGTTGGTGTTGTCAGCATGACCCTGAGTGGTCCTCCGTTCCTCGGTCCGGACCGTCTGCTGCTTCCTGATGGTTTCCATGAAGACGCCGACACCGAACATGCTCTGTAGATTCGCCCTCCTGTCGGGACAAAGAAAAACTTCGGCAGATCATTTGCTCTCTGGACATCGTTCAGAAAGAGTGTGCTTCATCTATTCCCTCAACGCTTCCTCTTCACCAAATCGATGTACTGCATCCATGGCTTTTAGTTTCTTCCGTGCATTGGCTAAACCTCATTTTAGCCTTCCCTACACTAGCCTAGCGCTCTGATATGCAGTGACATCTGATCTGCGTGTTGTTTCAAATCTTACCACCTGATTCACAAAATCATTACCGTTATAACTACTTATTATGGCTACTGGAACAGGATTTAGTGATTCTACACATATATACAGCAAACAATTTTTTTTAGTATTATTTTTATTCTTCCAGAGTAACTATTGATTTAATTACTGCTGTGCAATCCCTCCTGTTTGAACTATGAACGTAGTCCATGGTTCAAACTTGCTTCCATTAGTAAATCTAGTCTACTCTATCAGCATTAGTCTAACTTGTTTAATACAATGTCTCAAAATAATTCCTACTCTTACATCACATTCACAACATATTATATACATCACTCAATTTGGGATGAAATAAGTTCAAAAGAGTTTCCATGTGCCTCTCACCCTATGCTTGTCTGAGATGCTCCTATTGAGGGTGCCATGCGTTGGCTGGAAGGTTCATCGCCTCCAGTCCGTCAGGCTTCTCCTCTGCTGTTACTTGTCTGAGATGTTCCTTCGACCGTACAGCGCTTCCGTTGGCTGTTGTTTCTGCATCACAGCTTAGCAGTCTCTCCTGGTGTTCCTGGAGCTGTCATCGGCGTTTGCAACTCAGAACAAAACACATTCCTTTATTGACACACGATAAAATCTTTGAACCTCTTCCTTCCTTCATTTCACGTTTCACTATTGAGAACCCATATGTTGACTGAGAGATTATCTGCTCCCAGTCCAGTCCGGGATCTCTCCTGCTATGGTAGAAAAAGCAATAGCATTAAATTTACATGTTATATTCACAAATGTCAAGTCCCCAATTCACATCTGAATTGATTCAAGTCTGTCTCTAGTCGTCTCATCTTCCTTCAGTCTGAAGTCAGTCTCTAACCTCCTTATCTGTCTTGTACCGTAGTCAAAAGTCTCTTTAGATGTGTGCGTGTGTTTGTGCAATTACCTGTTCACCATTGAATCATCAATTATTTTAGATTTTATTTAGATAATCTAATTAAACTGTCTGTCTTTGATGACTCCCTGTGGCTTGCATTCCACAGAGTCATAAAAGTTGGGGGATGATCTGGTACATCCCCATTCCTGTGTTTAGCTAAGCAAATGGTGGGGGACGAGTAGCTTCAAACGTGTCCCAAGACTGAGCGGACTTGAGAGGGCCCGTCTCATTTCCACTCAGCCATAAAAAGACAGGCATTCAGTCAGTCGTCCTCCTTGAACCCACCATTTTGTGATTTTACCTCCACTATGCTGATCTGGGATTTTCTTAAAAGGCGTTAGATATTTTATTTTTATTTATTTTTAATTCTGTGCAAGCACTTTGATCTTGTCTTGGTCACCATCCTGGCGTTGTGGCCTGCCTGTGGCCTCCATGCAGCGTCATCCGATGCCATGTAGCATGTCTTTGTCTCTTGTCTGTCTTCACCATCCAGCATTCCTTTGTCTCCTCTTTTTTCTTCTCAGCTTCATCTTCTTACATCTCCTTCAACCTTCTTTGTCTTCCAAAACTTTCTCAAACAAAAGGGTGTCTCCAGAACCATCCGCATATCAATGGCTGCAGAGATGTGGTTCTGTCATGCTAATTTGGAATTCACAAAGACTTTTTCTGCTTAAACCTCCATTTTGTAGTTGTCCTGGTCTCCATCTTGGAGGTGCCATGTGGTCTCTTTCTCCATGCTGCTCCTTTGTCTCTTCTGAAACGCTCAGAACAATCTTTACACATCATATTTCTTACGTTACATTTCCAACACTTACCACATTCTGGTTTCTTTTCCTCAACTTAGCTGTTCCTCCACACATTCTCAATACTTTCCATATACTCACCAGTTCCTGCTTCTTCCTTCTGACGTTCTTCTCCACTTCATCCAAGCAACCTTCTCAATCCTTCTTAAATCTTCTCCATCATTAAACATCCTCTTGTACTTTCATTACCAAAACATCACCTTTTCCTTCTTCTCTGCTAGAAATAATCTATTTACAAACAATCTACCTTCCTAGATGTTTATCTTCAACTGGGAAGTTATCCCCCTTGCACGAATGTCCAGTCGAGGCCTGCAGAACTCACTGAGACATTCTGCAACCCAAGTTATCCTGTTGCTCACGATTTTTATTTTAGTTTTTTATAGCATGCTATTTTATGTTACAGTTCCCCATGTGCTCCTCCGCTTAAAAGCACCATTCAAGTATCCATACATACATACGTTACTTGTCGTTACATTCAATGGCCATGCTCGATTTAGGACTCGTTCTACGCGGCCCAAGGCTTGTTATACTTTAACAACCTGCTTCCTGCCTGTCTGTTTTCAGAGCAGGGGGATTAAGAAGAATCCGCGTCCTGCCTGCTCTAAGAACAGCCGAGATTTATGACCGCTACGGATCAAGGGCTTATTCGCTGATAACCCGGATTTAAGAAATCTCCACCAATTTCTATGGCTAGCGTAAACGCCACCAGTTTTAGGATCTATTGACCCAAGGGGTATTCGATGATAACCTAATTACTCTTCCACAGATAACGTTTAAGACGAAACCCGTCTACGTAACCGACAAGCACGCGATGCGCGCGCGACCTCCATTCTCACTCATTCACACACATAAACATCTTAATCCTACTTACCTTCGTCCATCGATGCGTATTTCCCGCTGTTCTTCCGTCACACGGATCTCCCGTCGGACCGAAACGTGAACGGGGCCTTCTCCGAGGACCCGCTGCGTTGTCGACACACCATCGTCATGCCTGCGCAAAAACCGCGTGCGTCCGCGCTCCTGCCGCACGTTCCGGACCGTGGATTCACGTGATATTGGATTCGCGGCTCGAGGACCAATAAATGTGAGGGATAAAGTCTCTAACATTGTGATATTAAATTTTAAACGCATCGAAATGAAGCAGGCAGAAGCAGGGATTCTTTCTCTCTGGCGCAGCTAAGACCGGGTGGTCTGGCGCGCTCCTCCAAAACCAACTCTGTTCCGCTTTCCGGAACCTGTTTATTTATCACCTTCGTAGCTCCACCTCTTGACCCAGTGACATCACAATACTTTTAGGGGGGGGGGGCAAACATCGCTGCCCACCAGATGGGACTGTTCTACACCTAACAGTTACATTACATTGAAAATTGACTCTAACAAGAACCCACACAGAAGAGCCTTCACAGGTGTGAAACATGTGGGAAACTTTTTAGACAGAGTGGAGATCTGACAGTCCACGTGCGAACCCACAAAGAAGAGAAGCCTTACAGTTGTAAACATGTGGGAAACATTATAGAGAGAGTGGTTAATTGACTCGCCACATGAGAACCCACAAAGAAGAGAAGACTCACAGGTGTGAAACATGTGGGAAACCTTTTCGACAGAGTGAAGATCTGACAGTCCACATGAGAACCCACACAGATGAGAAGCCTTACAGTTTTAAAACATGTGGGAAACACTTTAGAAAGAGTGGATATCTGACAGTCCACATGAGAACCGACAAAGAAGAGAAGCCTTACAGTTGTGAAACACGTGGGAAACTTTTTAGAAAGAGTGGAGATCTGACAGCGCCCATGAGAACCCACAAAGAAGAGACGCCTAACAGGTGTGAAACATGTGGGAAACTTTTTAGACAGATTGGAGATTTGACAGTCAACATGAGAACCCACACAGATGAAAAGCCTTACAGTTGTAAAGCATTTGGGAAACATTTTAGACAGAGTGAAGATCTGACAGTCCACATGAGAACCCACACAGATGAGAAGCCTTACAGTTGTAAAACATGTGGAAAACCTTTTCGACAGAGTGGAGATCTGACAGTCCACATGAGAACCCACAAAGAAGAGAAGCCTTACAGTTGTAAACATGTGGTAAACATTTTAGAGAGAGTGGTTAATTGACTCGCCACATGAGAACCCACAAAGAAGAGAAGCCTTACAGTTGTAAATCATGTGGGGAACATTTTAAACAGAGTGGAGATCTGACAGTCAACATGAGAACCGACAAAGAAGAGAAGCCTTACAGTTGTGAAACACGTGGGAAACTTTTTAGAAAGAGTGGAGATCTGACAGTGCACATGAGAACCCACAAAGAAGAGAAGCCTCACAGGTGTGAAACACATGGGAAACCTTTTAGACAGATTGGAGATCTGACAGTCAACATGAGAACCCACACAGATGAGAAGCCTTACAGTTGTAAAACATGTGGGAAACATTTTAAACAGAGTGGAAATCTGACAGTCAACATGAGAACCCACACAGATGAGAAGCCTTATAGTTGTAAAACATGTGGGTAACTTTTCAGACAGAGGGGATATCTGACAGTCCACATGAGAACCCACACAGATCAGAAGCCTTACAGTTGTAAAACATGTGGGAAACATTTTAGAGAGAGTGGTTAATTGACTTGCCACATGAGAACCCACAAAGAAGAGAAGCCTCACAGGTGTTAAACATGTGGGAAACCTTTTCGACAGAGTGGAGATCTGACAGTCCACATGAGAACCCACACAGAAGAGAAGCCTTACAGTTGTTTATCATGTGGGAAACATTTTAGACAGATTGGAGATCTGACAGTCACACATGAGAAGCCTTACAGTTGTAAAACATGTGGCAAACATTTCAGACATTTACTCCATCCGCCCCCCTCGAGTGTGTGCTTGGAGATGTCTTACATGCAGCTGCGTGACTGTGTAAACCCATTCCACGATGCCCCAGCACTCTTTTTTTCTTCATCCTGATTTTAATGTTAGAACATAATGTTTAGAGCAGTTTTTGAGTCAGCAGAGAGTTGGCCATTTTTTGTGCAGTACACTCCTCAGCAATCAATGACCCTTTATGTGCTGCCACTTCATGGCTGAGTTGCTGTTCTTCCTAAAAGCTTCCACTTTTCAGCAATACAACTTGCAGTTGACAGTGGATTATTCAGAATGCCGTGGACTGACTTATTGCCCATCCTTTATTCGTGCCATGCGTGAGTTCACTGGGCTCTTCAGATTGGAATGATTCAAATGTTTGTAATGTAGACTGAGTGGCTGGGTGCCCGGATTTATACAGCTGTTCTTAATGAAACACCTGTATTTGACAACAAAGTGGTGTATCCTAATACTTCTAAGTACTTCTAAGTCAGTCTATAATGTATGTCAAAATGATCTTCATGCAGATGCAGTCAAATATGTTATCCACAAGGCTGCTTCAAAATAAAATACATCTGATATTCCTTCAGATTAACACCTTTCAGGTTAAGCTGAAGGCTGGTTGACTAGTAGCTGTCCTGATTTCTGATGGATAGACTGATATCATTCAGGTAAATTAAGCTCCATTATGCATAACCGCTGTGTTTTCATGAATGCTGTTTATATGCAGAAGTGTTTTGCATCCATAATAAGAAAGTAAGACCTCACCGCTAATGCAAAGCTGTAACATCGGCAGAGATGTTTTCCTAGGGATTCAGTGATCCTTAATTGTGGAATGTCGACTTCATATTAAAGCAGCAGCCCAAGATGCTGCTGCACATGGAGAGACCTCACATAGTCTATATTAGTAAGCCACAAATAATTGTGCTTGCTTGGTGGAAGAGAAGTCTTTGTGTCCAGTTGCATAAAATGTAAATAAAAGTGCATAACCGGTTCAGAGTTTTTCCCGCTTTGGCTGCACGTCTAAATCTGCATGAATACAAAGTGCTAAATAAGACTGATGAGAAAATGCTGGGCACAGCAGGTCGTTGGATGCTACGTAACTTTGATACATTAAAGAGCTCTAAAATGCTATGTACTGAGCTCTTTGAAAACATGTCTCCAGTTCATTCACACCCCTTGCTGAAAGTTTCAGCCTTTCATCATCAAGATGATTCTTTTTCAAGGTTTTTTGCCTTTATTCGAGGCAGTGAAGTATCATAATACTAATAATCACTATAGCAGGGAAAGATAGAGGTGATGACATGTGTTGCCAAGCTGTTGCATTAAGGGTGGTCTGGAGCAGGGGGGTCACTCATTTCAGTTCAGGGGGCACATGCAGCCTAATGTGATGCCAAGTGGGCCGGCTATTTATAGCATAGCTATAAATAGCAATAAATGAATGCTCCTTTTGTCACAATGGCATGAGGATATGTTTTTATTTAATGAACTATCCATTTACAAACAACTTCAGATTTCTCAAGAAGAACATGCAATTTGCTTCAGTTTATTTATATATATACACTAATCAGTGTTTGCACAAAGGCATGACACTTTAAGTCACAGGTATTCAGCCCTGAAAAACATGACAGCCTATTGCACTTGAAGCTTAAATCAACCTCTCATGATGTAGGAATCATTTTTACTCCATTTTCCACATGCATAATAATTCTCAAAACTTAAACTGACTGCACATATCTTACAAAGTGGTGGTGGCCATTTTAAATGTGCAAGAAAGAAAGTACCGTATTTTTTGGATTATACGTCGCTCCGGATTGTAGGTCGCACCAGCCAAAAAATGCATAATTAAGAAGAAAAAATCATATATAGGTCGCACTGGAGTATGAGTCGCATTTTTGGGGAAAATTTATTTGATAAAATCCAACACCAAACAACATATAGCACAAAGAACATGCTAACAAGTTTACCAAAATATCAGGTTTTATTCCGAATCACGAAATCCAAGGAAATCTTCATCCTCGGTGTCACTTTTGAACAACTCCCCCAACTCGGCAGGTAGACAAGACGCCGCTTCCTCTTCTACGTCGCTTACATCAGACTCGTCGTCAGTTGCAGTTCCAATTATTCCAGCCTTTCTGAATCCCGACAGGATGGTTGCGGTTGTCACTGAAGCCCATGCTTTGTCGATCCATTCAATGAGTTCCAGGAAAGTTGCATGGCGCATTCTCCCGGTTGCCGTGAAGCTGTGCTCTCCATCCGTCATCCACTGCTCCCACAGGTTACGCAAAACTGACTTAAAGCTCCTATTCACGGAGATATCAAGTGGCTGGAGTATTTTGGTTAAGCCTCCAGGGATGATGGCAGGTATGGAGTTGAAAACTTTTAATTTATTTTTTAACTGTGGTGTGATGTGCGCTCTCATGCTATCCATCACAAGCAGAGCTTTGCGTGCTCTAAAGAAACCATCCGGTCGCTTATTATAACACTTTGTAAGCCACAAGTTCATCATTTCTTGATCAATCCACCCTTTCTCGTTCACGGCGATTTCAACTGAGGAGGATTGGATTTTTGGCATGGTTTTTCGTTTGAAAATGACCATCGGTGGCAGTTTTGATCCGTCTCCACAACATGCCAGCACCACTGTGAAGTGTGATCTCTCATGACCAGTTGTAACGATATTCACACTTTTTTGCCCTTTCTCTGCAACACTTCGGCCCATGGGGATGTGAAAAGTGAGGGGGACCTCGTCCATGTTAATAATATGATCCGGTGTCACATTGTGATCACTTACATGCTTGTCAATGAACGTGCGGAAACTGTCAACCTTGGCTTGGAAGTCCGCTGGCAGTTTTTGGGACAGTGTCGTCCTAGCTCTGATAGAGAGGCGTTTGCGTTGCATGAAGCGGTAACACCAAGAAGGTCCTCCCGCAAAGCCGTTTATATTCACTTCCCTGGCAACCACTTGGGCGCGGAGACGCAACTGCACCGTTGACAAACCTCTTCCAGAAGCACGTTGTTCAAGCACCCATGCGTGAACTCGTTCCTCCAACTGTGGCCACCTAGCTTGTTGCCCGCGATTAGCTTTCTTTGTTTTCTTCATTTCAGTAAGCATAACCTCCGCTTTTCGCCAGTCCCTTACAAGTTTTTCGCTCACTCCAAACTTTCTTTCTGCTGCTCGATTGCCGTTTTCGGCTCCATATTTCACTATCTGAAGCTTGTAAGCCGCAGAATATGACTTTCTTTTCGGCGCCATTTTCAATCAGCCCTTCTAATTGGTGTTTTTAGATAACAGGTGTGACAGATAACTCTGAACCTCCAGAAACCACGACAGATTCTGACGGGTCACAGAGTTCCCTGTAAGACCTGTTATAGAAATGTGTAGGCTACTGTCTCTGCGCTCACAGATTTTGTAAAAAAAAACATATATAAGTCGCTCCGATTTATAAGTCGCACCCCCGACCAAACTATGACAAAAACCGCGACTTATAATCCGGAAAATACGGTAATAACCTGGCTTGAAAATAAAACTTATGACCAAACTCCTTCGTAGCGAAGCAGGTGACCAACATTAAATCGCACAATGAACTGTATTTTTTTTAATTCAAAACGTTTCTGATGCAGCATATTACAAGAACGAGTCCGGTTTAGACGACTTTGTTTTCCTCGTCAGGCTGATGTTGGCAAAAGCTTCTCGGGACATGCGAGTTCTGCAGCCTTCAGCGTGCATGTTTTCATTAGCTCCGTAATACGACTTTGATGCTAATGCTATTTCGCTAGCAATTATGTAGCTGGCTTTTACAGCTGCATCACTGACCTCTCGGCTCCGAGTGAAAACACACTTTGGCTAATGAGGGTGTGAAGTTGAGTACAAAAGTAAGTAGCTGTATCTATCTCAGCGTTGTTTTGTCTTTGTTTCCCCTCCTCTTCATTTCCGGCAACATGGACGCCGCCCGGCGCATTACTGCCCTCCACTGGTCTCTGAACGAGAGCTTCATGTGGACTCCAGTATAATTGTTGTTTTTGTCTTTTTCTTCTTTATTTTTCTTCTGGAATATTTAATTCATTGAGATCTGGGATGCGTGATTTAACCCTTTGAAGCCTGATCCATGAATAATTGCCATTAAAATTTTATTTTTGTAAAATAAGGTGTTGAGGAACATTTTTGTAAAAAGAAAACACATCTGCATACGGTATATGTTTGTCTTTAATTTGCTTTTAGTTTTTTTCTTATGGAAAAACATGTTTCATTGTATACATCAGGTTTTTCAAGTGGGACATTTTTAATTCATGAAGTAGATGGCTCACAATTCCGAAAGACGAAGTGCATCAAATATGATACACTCAACTTTAACGGGTTAAGTGTTCACTTGTTCACTCAGTGTTCTTTGGTCAGTGTAATAGAACTTAACACTTTCAGCCACGCAAACCTAAAAAACCCATGATGACCCACTTAAAGCATCACTACTACATTTTAAATCCTTTGGTCTTGAATGTTAGTCCAATGACTCTTTGCGCGTGTCAACTGTCACCAGTTAGGTGCACGTCAAAGCAAGTGTCGCACTTCAAAGCAAATGTCGCACTTCAAAGCAAGTGGTGTGGGTATATATAACTCGCCAAAGAAAAAAGTTTTAAGAGAGCATATTTCTTCTGCACTCGATAAAGTGATTATGACTTCGATCAAGTAAGTATTAAGTGTCATTGCTTTTGTTTATGCTTTTCTTGGTATTGATTGACACTGGATGATTTTTTTTCAACACAAAATTGGAGCATCCAGTCAACATATCAGGTTTCAAGGTAATCGTGTTAATTTTCAGAGCAACTAAGATTCAGGCTCCAGCTGTCCAACAGCCCCCCAAGGTTTACGGACTCACCCTTCCGATCAGCGAGGATCTGCCAAAGGAGGCCGAGTTGACCCGGACCGGCTTGCTGTTTGAAATGCTGAAGGGCTTTGACGTTATTGAGAGCAAATCAGTGCTGAAGCACAGGTAGGATTTACCGGTTGAAATAGTTATGTATTGTTCTTTTTCCTTGATTTAGTCCATCAGATGTTTAGTTGTCAAAATGTCAGAAGGGACAGTCAAAAATACAGACGTCCCCACGCTATATCGCGGTTCACTTTCCGCAGATTCACTTTATTGTGGATTTTCATATATCATGGATTTTATTGCGGGATTCTGCGGTATGTACAAATGTTTATTCATTGTCCCAACCGCTTAATCCGTTATCGGGTCGCGAGCCAAGCTGGAGCCAACCCCAGCAGTCAATGGGCGAGAGGCAGGGGACACCCCGGACAAGCCGCCAGTCCATCGCAGGGCAACACAGAGACACACAACCAGCCACACACACACTCACAACTTAGTGTCACCAATCAGCCTAGGCTGCATGTCTTTGGAGGTGGGAGGAAGCCGGAGAACCCGGAGAGAACCCACACAGACACGGGGAGAACATGCAAACTCCCCACAGAACGGCCACAAGTCGGAGACAAACCCGCGACCATCTTGCTGTGAGGCAACAGTGCTTACCACTGCGCCACCGAGCCTCCCTACAAGTGTTTATATTTACATAAAATAAGCATTTTCTGGCCCAAGTTAAATAAAATAGTATTTTTTTCAAAATGAAAATACATATTACAACACATATAAAATACAGTACCGGTACGGTACATATTGGACGAGATCTGCGTTCAGAAAACACAAAGAGCTGCACCTACATCCAGTTGGCGTCAGCGTGATTCGTTGGCGTTATGTCGACTTTGTGCTGTGCTCGTGTTTTTTGTTGAAGATTTGAAATATACACTACTTGTTAGTCATTTAGAAAAATGACTAATTTGGTGGTTTTGGGTCATCATCAACCCAAAAACCGCTAAATAAACCAAATACTGCATTGTTTGTGTAATTCTGTAATCAAGTACAGAAACGCTTCTGGAAGAAATCTCTCTTACTGTGATGTCTCAGTATGAAAACGTGCACATGCATGCACATTCATTGTGTGCACGCAATGAACTTACTTTCGTTTTTATTTTCAGAGGTGTTTCTGACAGAGTTGTTTGAGACAGAAAACAGATCAGATCAGAAAACATCTGTTTGCTATTTTGAACAAAGACTGTCACAGATATTTTATATGTGTTTGGGAACTGGATGTTCCATTTGTGCTACCGTCTGTCTCAAAGTTAATCTCATAATAAAACCACATTTTATATTACAATAATACTGTTTATCATTTATTCTATTATTGTGTGTGTGTCTGCCTGGATCTATATAGCAATTAACGAATTCAGTACCTAAACGAGTATTCTCGTCCAAAAAAATACCTTCACGTCCGAAACGTACATTACATTTGAATGAAAGTAAGCTTTTCCATTTCAAGAATAATTTAATAATAACTAGTTTTAATACAATTATATTTAAGGTATTTCCACCTTTTTGTGGCGCCCCTTGGAGGCCACGGCGCCCTTAGCATTTTCCTATATTGCCGGCTCTAGAATATTGGAGGATCTGTGATTGTTTAGAGCTAACCGATTTACTGCCATCAAGAACTTAATGAGTGAAGTTAATAAAAGTGCTAAAGCACAAGTGGAGGGACCATTGCATGCTTGTTAAGGTGCAGACAAATGTGAAAATGCCCTGTGTTTCATTTTCAGAGAGGATATCACCAAAAAGCTAGAGAAGCTGTTTAAGGAGTGGCTGACGGAGATGTGCATCGAAATGGTAGGACATCTTTTTACATACGCCATGTTGTTTCAAAGCTAACCAGCTGTGGTGCTTAAAACATGTTATTCCAAAGATAACATTTTATTTGTTTACTTTTTAATTTTAGAATGTACCAGAAATAGTGACGGACAACGTTGGAGGAAAGGTCCTTCCGTTTGGCTCCTCTGTTCTGGGTGTTGATTCAAAAGGTGAGTTTTCCTATTCTTGACCGTGAGTGTCTGGACTGCCGGAACTTTGCATGCTCATAAGGAAAATGATGGAGAAGCTCCTCTAATATGAACCTGTGCTGTTTTGACAGGCGCTGATATCGATGCTGTTTGCGTGGGACCCTCATTTCTGGAGAGGGGTGATTTCTTCACCTCTTTCTTTGAAAAGCTTAAAGCCCAGAAGGAGGTCACCAACGCACGGGTTAGCCATATACACAGTACATGTACGTGTCCGTCATACAAGATAGTAACGATTATCTAACTAACTAACCATCTTTGTGTCTTCAGGCCATCACAAAGGCATTTGTCCCAGTCATCAAACTGAAATTTGATGGGGTTGAATGAATGATTCGTTTATTTAACAGGGACAGCGCACATTAATAAACATTTCTGTCAATGTGCCAGAATTAGCCAAAAGGCTATTTTTCATCTGTTGTCCCTGGACAGAAATTCCATGCCCCCAAAATATATATACATATGAAATAAAATTAATAAAAATACAGATATAAAATAACCACATGAATAAAAACTATATCAACTAAAACAATTTCAAGTAACAGTAAAACTTAATGTCTATTAACTAAAATTTTATAAAGCAACTAAAATCATAAAAACAGATGACATTAAAAAACAACAAATTAAACAGCAGTTTCTCTCAGTGACGACACAACTGTGTGCTAATGAGCCATTCCTTAAGGTGAAATTTAAATGCATTATAGCTCTCAAGATTTCTGACGATAACTGGGATAGAATTCCACTCGTGTGCAGCTTTAAAGGAAAAGGCAGATTGACTTGACTTGAATTTGCTTTTCCTGAGTGGGATAACGCAGTCCCCTCTTGCAGCACCTCTAGAAACTCGATGTGTGGCAGTTCTTACATCCACAAACTGTCTGAGCGGAGGAGATGTTAAACCATTAATAATTTTGTACATCAGACATGAATTTATATATTTAATCAAATTTTCCCAGTTTAACAATTTGTATTTATTTAATATTGGGCAGTGATGAAAATATGCTGGTTTTTTGTCCAGTATTTTAAGCGTTTGTTTGTACAGAGACTGCAGAGGTATTAGAGTAGTGATACTCGCCTGTGACCAGGTTGTTAAGCAGTAAGTGATATGCGAAAGAATCATTGAATGCATATACGTCAACGACGCCCCTGTCGACATGTAATCCCGAGTGAATCTAAAGTTTGAGAGACTGAATTTAACTCTATTACAGACCTTTTTAACCTGTTTTTTGAAATTAAGTTGTGAATCTATAAGGACTCCAAGGTACTTGTATTCGGAAACAATCTGCAGCCTTTCCCCCAAAACAAAGACATCTGGGTCAGCACCAGAGCACTTTGTCTTTGAGAAAAACATGCAGACCGTTTTTGACAGATTTAATTGCAAACAGCACTGCTTCAGCCAAGTTGTTACATGAACCATGATGTCTGTGAGTTCTTCAGCAACTTGTGTAGTACTGCTACCAAAAACATAGATAACCGTATCGTCAGCATACATTTGTAAGTCGATGTCAGGACAAACAGAAGGTAAATCATTAACATATAAAGAGAACAGCAATGGTCCCAGGACATAACCTTGAGGAACACCTGTAGACTGACCTAGAACAGCTGATTGATGGTTTTGTAGTTGAACACACTGAGAACGGTGTAATAGATATGATTCTAACCATCCAAGTGTGCGCAGTGAAAAATTAAAGGTAGACAGTTTAGACAGGAGGATTCTGTGATTGACAGTATCAAACGCCTTTTTCAGGTCAAGAAATATTGCTCCGACAACACCACTTTTATCCATTAAAGATTTGATCCTTTCAACGAAAAAACAGTTTGCCGTTTCAGTCGAGTGTTTGGCCCTAAAGCCAAATTGCATTGGATGCAGAGAAAACAGGCCAGTATTCAGATAGCAAGTTATTTGTTCTGCTACCAATTTCTCTACCACCTTTGACAGTGTCGGGATTATACTAATAGGCCTATAGTTGCTAGGCAGCAGAGGATTTCCACCTTTAAATATAGGAGTCACAACTGCCTTTTTCCAAACACTTGGAAATTTTCCCTGGGAAATTGAAAGGTTAATAATTTTGGTTAATGGATAAAGTATTGATGAACTGAGCTCTTTGAGCATAACTGTGTCCAAACCAAAGACATCTTTAGCTCTTGACGTATTTAACGATTGGATAATTCTCCTAACCTCCATTTCACTAACATTTCTTATACTGAATGCTGGTTCATTTGTGCTTAGTGTTCTGATATTTGTTTTGCCAACAGGAAAACATTGAGCAATTGTGGACACAGAGTCAACAAAGTAATGGTTGAGAACCTCTGTAATTTCAGACGGACTATTTATGATTTTTGAGGCACCAGGTCAAATTGATCTGTAATCTTTTTAAGGTTTTTTCGAGATTTTTTGTCCTCCCAATTAATGTTAAAATCTCCCATAATAACTACTTCTTTGTTAAAATTACATTCTCTAAGTAAGTTCTCAAAATTCTCATAGAAATTACTCTTTGATGAGGGAGGGCGATAAATCAGTATAAGAGCAAATGACATTTGTTGTGACAAAACTATATTTATGCCAATGCACTCTAATTCTTTGCCATTTGACCATTCTATTTCCTGACACTGAATGCAATCTTTGACGTAGATCATCACGCCGCCTCCCTTTGAGCTCACCCTGTCTCTCCTGTAAATGTTAAAACTAGGTACATTAAGAGCTGCTGATGGGGTAGATTCCTGGAGCCAGGTCTCAGACAAACAAAGGTAGTCTAAGTTAGAGTCCAGCAAAAGATGATGCACCTGCTCACTTTTAGATTTAATGCTGCGTATATTCAAATGCCCTCCTAAAAGACCCTTCGGCTTCATTATAGGATCCCAAACTGTTCTTGAATGATTTACAGTCTGAAAGACTTTACACTTACGGTTCTTCGTGATCGCTGAGTTTACTCGTGTCTTGTTTACATTCTGTTCAGGAGCAGCTACCTGGTCACGCCTCCTTAGAGTCCGTTGTGATCCATCCTCCCCAAAACAAGGGGCATTCATAGAACTGATTGTCACAGCCTCATTTAAAAGACCACAGGTTATAGGCGTGGCTTGAGGAGCAGAAGATGGAGGAGGTATCCGAGGGATTTGGATTAAATTGCCCTGATGGGCAGCAGAGGGGCGAGATGAAGCACGTGCTGAAGTTCTCTGGTTGGAGATAATGGTGGAGATTACAGGGTTTGGGCAGCAGGGGGAGCTGGCGATGAGGACCGGTGATGGAGAGGTCCCTGAGGAGGAAGAGGGGCCATCAGAGGCCGGCGTGGTGACCTGTGCCGTCGGTGGTGTGGTGGGATAAGGAGGTGCGGTCAGTCAATGATGGGGAGCTGTGGAGACTGCATGGGAGATGTTCAATGAGAGAGCACGTGTCCCCTGGTTGAGGTAATAATATGACTTGCGAAACCAGGAAACACTCTACTCTGCAGAAAGCTACATGAGTCTTAATGGTTTCTGTGCTTCTTTCTAGATTGACTTGGTATTTGCAAAGTTGGGACGAAGGAGTGTTCCTGACAAACTCAACTTCCTCAACGATCAGCTGTTGAGGAACATGGGTACAGAGTGTGTGAGGAGTCTCAACGGTAAGAACCAAACAGCAGGAACCTCTTTGTGCTGTGTGGCCATTTAGTGTACGGTAATATGGCTGAAGCTTTGACATGACTGTCTTCAGTCACCTTTGTCTCTGTATGTTAGGCTACAGAACATCAGCCGAGATCCTCAAGCTTGTCCCAAATGTTGAGAACTTCCAGCTGGCCTTGAGAACCATCAAGCTGTGTGCTAAACGTGGGTAGAACTCAACTCGCTACGTTTTGCCAGACTGTCCAGAGACCGGTTCAGAATATGTTGAGAATTAACTAACGGTGACACACGACTGACTTCACCTTTGATACAAACTGGGTTTAAGTGTTGCTCACTGCATCTGAAAACATTGACGTTTTTTTGTGCGTGTGGTGGCAAACACACTGTTATCTGGGCTCAATATGAAAAAGCAAAAACAGACCGACAAACTGAGGACACATGGACATAGTAACATGCTGCATTGAGCTGCTCTGGTAGCGCAGATTAAAGTGGATCACTGTAAATTAGGCCGTCTTGAGGACTAGAGGTCTGACTTCTTTCTCATCTTCGTCTTTCCCTTCAGGACGGAACATTTATTCCAACATGCTGGGCTTCTTGGGCGGGATATCTTGGACTACACTTGTGGCAAGAATCTGCCAGGTGTACCCAAATGCGACCGCATCCACCCTGGTGATTAAATTCTTCAAGGTGTACTCCATGTGGTGAGTATTCTGATTCTGGTGTTCCTGTGGGAAGACCAAATATTGAATTACATTTGATAAGAGTTCCCTGAGACTGATCATCATCTCGTCAGTGTCTTGTTTCCATTAAAGCCAGTCTGTGTTTCTCCATGTACAAACTGATTGTGTTTCACAGAACGCACTTTCAGGGATTGCGTGTTTGCGTCCAGATACGTGCCCGTGAGCGTTTTGTAAAAAGGATTATCAGATGTGAAAATCTTGTGTTTTCAGGGAGTGGCCTTACACTGTTCGGCTGCAGCGAGTAGATGACCTCGGGTACGGCCACCCATTTTGGGAACCCAGGGTAAGGAACCAGCCAGCAGCGTTTTACAGCTACTATACTACTACTACTACTACTACTACTAACTCCTATAAAATCTACATTTTCAGTTTGTGATTGGGGGTCTCTGTAGCACATTTAAGCCAAGTATGTTTTCGTGTGATCTTTCAGCTTCATCGACCTGACAGCCTCCACCTCATGCCCATCATCACCCCAGTCTACCCACAGCAGAACAGCAGCACCAACGTGTCTCTCTCCACTTTCCACATCATCGCAGAGGAGATCATCCGGGGTGTGTAGTGTCTCAGATGACATAATAATAATAAATATAATCATGCGTTGGTCTTATATAGCGCTTTTCTGGACACTCAAAGACGCTTTACATTGTGCACTCGTCTTCACCATGGCCATGGAAGTCATTATCCGTGCATCTCGATGGGCGGTGGGAGGAGAGCGGCTAAAACCAGGCTTGCGCCTCCCTCCCATTAGGGCATACATGGATGATATGACCACTCTAACCTCAACCATTCCATGCACAAGACGGCTGCTGAGGAAGTTGCAGGAGAACATCGAATGGGCCCGGATGAGGTTTAAACCGAGCAAGTCCAGGAGCTTATCTGTGGTGAAAGGGAAGCTATCAGACCAGCGCTTTAACATCGGCGAGGAGCCCATACCAACTGTGTTAGAGAAGCCAATCAAGAGCCTTGGGCGTTGGTACGATGCAACCCTTAAGGATATGGTTCAAGTGGAGCAGCTTAGACGGGATGCCATCAGCGGTCTTCAGAGCATTGACAGGACCATGCTCCCTGGCAGGCTGAAGCTTTGGTGTCTTCAGTTTGGTCTCATACCTCGGCTGATGTGGCCTCTGACCATTTATGAGGTACCATGCTCGAAGGTTGAGAAGCTGGAGAGGGTCATCAGCTCTTTTGCCAGGAAATGGCTTGGGCTTCCCAGGTGCCGTACCGACATAGCACTGTATGGTAGAGGCATCCTGGAGCTTCCTCTATGTAGCCTCACAGAGGAATACAAGAGCAGCAAAGTCAGGCTGGAGATGACGCTGACAGATTCTCGAGACCCCTGTGTAGCTCAAACCGCTCCTGCAATTGCAACTGGGAGGAAGTGGACTCCAACTGTAGCTATACACCAGGCTAAATCAGCCCTTAAGCACCGGGATATTGTCGGCCACGTGCAAATGGGAAGAAGAGGCATTGGCCTAGAGGAGGGTAAACCATCCTGGTGCAAGGCATCTCCAGCTCAGCGACGTGGGCTGGTGGTCGAGGAGGTTCGCCGAGAGGAGCAGGCTGCAAGGTGCGCAAAGGCTGTCTCACAAGGAAAGCAAGGCCAATGGATGCGTTGAGAAGATGTTGAGAAGCGCAAGCTCTCTTGGAGAGAGATGTGGGACATGGAAGCTTATCGAACCAGCTTTATCCTGCGAGCGACATACGATGTGCTACCATCACCACAGAACCTCAACCAATGGTACGGAGAAGATCCTACATGCCCCCTCTGTCCATCTCCAGCAAACTTGAAGCACATTCTAGTTGGCTGCAAGACAAGCCTTACACAAGGCCGTTACACCTGGCGGCACAATCAAGTCCTGAAGTGTCTGGCAGCTGCACTGGAGAATAGAAGAATGGTCGTCAATGCCCTGCCCCCCCTTTCCTCCCATCTTACATCATTAGGACATTTTGTCCGTGAAGGGGAGAAACAACAAAAGAGATGTATTCCAAAATCAGAGGTAGGACAGATGGGAGCAGCACGGGACTGGAAGCTCCTTGTTGATCTGGAGCAGAGACTCTGTTTTCCAGTGGAGATCGCCACAACCAACCTCAGGCCAGATCTTGTGTTGTGGTCTACCTCAATTCGAAGTGTTTACATCATAGAGCTCACAGTGCCATGGGAGGATAATATAGGCGAGGCCTTTGAGCGGAAGAAGCTTCGGTATGCTGAGCTGGCAGCGGATGCTGAACAACGGGTCTGGAAGACCACAGTCCTCCCTGTAGAAGTGGGCTGCAGAGGCTTTGTAGGCAGGACTGCTACTAGTCTCCTCAGGGGCATGGGAATCCGGGGCCAGGCCCAACGGCAAATCATCACAGCCCTGTCCAGTGCTGCTGAACGAGCAAGCCAGTGGCTCTGGATCAGGAGGAGAGACAACAGCTGGGCTCCAAAATGACAGAGACAACATCAGGGGGTATAGAAGGGGGTAAGGCAGAGGGGGGCACACCCGGGACGCCAGGTGTTGCTGCTGAACCCTCTTGAGGTGTCGTGGGCCTGTTCAGTGAAACACCTATGATGGAGGGTGCCCACCTGATGACCCCAATGAAACCCTTAGCCCCTTCTATCCTGCCCTGTGATGACTATAATCCCTACGCATTTATCAAGGTAAAAAAAGGATTGTAACATCCAGTCCCATTCCGGTATGCAGCCAGACAAGTTTGGCTCAGGGATGAGGATGCCCCTGCCGTGCAGAGTCCAGTGCACTTTGGGTAATAACACCATATCCTGTGTTTGTAAAACTGCATTCTTCATTCACTCCATACTTGGTGGTGGTGAAGCTACTCCTGGAGCCACAGCTGCCCTGGGGCAGACTGACAGGGCTGCCAATTTGCGCCATCGGCCCTCCTGACCACCAACGACATTCACTCGCTCACTACATCCAACGTATACTCACAGTGCTGCGTTCATAGGGGATCAGTGGATGTGTGTCTAGTAGTTTCTAGTTTGGAAACAAAGCTGGGAGTTGCTTGAATCAGACTTTGAGCTTTCCTGTCCCTCGTTCACAGGTCATGAAATCTGTCAGGAGATCAAACAGAATAAGGCAGAGTGGTCCAAGCTGTTTGAAGAGCCAGACTTCCTTGGAAAGTATAAGTATGTATTCAACTAGAATTGTCACATCCAGAAAGAAGTCAAAAATGTATCGATTTGTAAAATGCAATAATTGTCTTTGACATTGTGAATTGTTCGCTCCTCGTCAAAGCTTTTCCAAAGATTGACTGCCGTAAAGAAAGTGGAGCTGTAGACGTGATGCTTAATTTCCTTATTGAGATGATATGAGAGCAACATGCTCAGACATTGTTCTGTCTTTTTGTGTGAAGGCACTGCGTTCTGCTAACGGCATCGTCGGCTACAGAGAGGCAGCATCTTGCCTGGTGAGTAGAACCAGCCAGACGTCTCAGGTGAACCGGAACACGCGTCTGTTTTCCTCTTTCTGAAAACGGTTTTGCTCCCTTTGTCAGGGTTAGCCTGGTGGAATCCCAGATCAGACTGCTGGTGAAGGATCTGGAGATGCATGCATTCCTTTCCCGGGCGCATGTGAGCACCAAGTCCACCACTGAAGCCGCTGCTCAGTAAGGGCACCGTTACATTTTTGTGTTTTAATTTCCACTGCAATTTCTCTTAAAAATGATGCTCATAAGATCCATATTTAACTGTGCAGTAGTAAAGTAATGCAACTTTTCTTGGTGTTTGCTTGTTTGTTGTTGTTTCTTCTGTGTCAGAGGTGGACGGAGCACAACGTGGATGATTGGGCTGCTCTTTGACCTGCGCAATTTTAAATCGGTCTCCGTCAATGTGAAAGACAACATTCAGAACTTCACTGACAATAGTGGGTTTGCCTTTTCTCTCTCCTTCAATTAAGATCAATTCAAACATGGCTGACTTTATGAATCGCTCTGTTATTTTGTGCCGTTCCAGTCTACAGCAAGGCCAAAACAACTGGCGTGTTGGAAGAGGGAATGCATGTCTCTGCCACATGCATTTCCAAGATGCCAAATCTGACCTGGAGGGAAGGCAAAGGTGGCAAGAACCACGTGTACACCGTTTTCGCCGAGCGCAGCGTCAGCCAGGCGGTGGCATTTTGTGGCGCAGTCGCCTCCAGTCAGCCGGCCTCCAAGAGGAAACAAACGGCAGCCTCTGAGAGCCCAGCTAAAAGAATCAAAGCTGAGGCGGTGAGAACATTTTTGGATGAGAAAATAGATTTAAATCATTGAACCAAATGTCTTAATTATTAGTGCTGCCATATTAAAGTTAGTGTTTCATATTTTGGGAATACACCCGATAACTTCCTTCCCAGCTATTTATTTTTAGTTGTTAAAAGATCAACTGAAATAATAAAGTCAAGTTTCCTTTTTTATGAACAGAAGAGCGTTGTGGCTAACGACTGGTGCCAGCCAGCTCCCTCTGCCAGTGGAGACCGCACAACAACCGGGATTCCACGGGCCGGAAAGAGACACCTTCCTTCCGAATCTGTTCCGTCATCAAAGAAGAGGAAGGTCAGTGAGGAAGCGGGGGTGTCTCCTCTGTCTGTGAGGTCAACAACGAAAGAGACAGAAACAGCCGTCTGCCGCGATGAGGTATGCTGAACACTTTTAAACTGATGGAAAGAGCTTCCTGTTCTGGGACTCACATCTCTTCCTTCCCTTTCAGAAGCCTGTTCCGGAGCTCTGTAAGGCAGAGGCCCCGCCCATCACGCTGTTCAAAAGACCAGTGATGAGGCTCTTTTTGAAAAAATAGCACACTGGGTGAGGAGGCAGGCAGTAAAGGCGGATGGAAGCTACCAAAGGCTGGAGGGGGATTTTGGAGAGCTGTAAATATCACCAAAGGGATGACCCTCTTTGTCAACACCCCAGCTGAATGCAGGGCAGGAGGAGGGCTTATGAACTGTGCTCATTTATCCAGCAGATGGCAGACACACTGCATTTCATGTATCACATACCGTTTTTTGGAGGATGAGGGTTTCCATCACCTGCTCGCATGCACACCGATGATCGATGGCAATATAAATGGCAATATATTGCTCTTTCCCTGTAAGAACTTCCTGAAACTCATGCCCTTATTAGCCAGTTGTGTAACATGGGGCTTTGTTTTCTGCTCGTGTTTTTTTTAATGTGCCCTATATTTGCACTCAAGCTCCTTGATTTAAAATAACAAAAAATGTAATTAAGTTCAGGCTTAATTTAAGGGTGTGTACATCCACAACCTGGAACGGCTCCCTGTGTGGCTTCCTTGGAATAGTCGCATATTTTTCATTGTGAGATTGAACGGAAGACTTGCACGGGAGATTTTATTGTAAGTTACTTACTATTTTATTGTACATTTTATTGTAAGTTACTATTTTATTGTACATTTTATTGTAAGTTACTATTTTATTGTACATTTTATTGTAAGTTACTACTACTTGTATGATCCACAATTATTAAAAGTCTTCTTTCTTATCATATACAGCTCATTGCTTGGTTTCTTTGTTTTGGAAGAACAACGACCAGCTGAGCATCAGCATCACTGGAAATTCACCTCGTTTTCGGCTATTGATTTATTGGCACACAAGCTGATATTCACCAGCTATCCAAATTTAGCCCATTGTAATGTAAATAAAAGTTCTTCCTTTCTTAATGTCCTCAAGTAAATTTCATAATAATAAGTAATATAAACAAACAAGAAAGAAAAGAATCAAGCTCCCAAAATATAACAATAAAGGCATCTGGCTCAGTTATTGGCCATCAGCTAGATATCCATTTGAAACATCATTTTCTTGTGCTAGCCTTTGTGAATGTGCACAGCACAAAATATAGCAGCGCATAAATTTAAAGGTTAAAGAGCAAGGAAAGCAATTTGAATAGTTGCGTAAAAGTCAGCTCATTTGTTCTTTGACTTCAAAAATAATCCTCCACAGAAATCAGCAGACTCTTGGCATTTCCCCTCAAACGCTCTGCCAGGGATAGACTGCTTATTTCTAAGAATTTCTGCCTTTGGTCTGGTCTTAACCAAGCGCAGCGCCCTTAGACTGACTCAAGTTTAATGTTGATGCTAATGACCCAACATTCACGTTAGGTTCGGTAGTTGGACAATTCTTACTTTGTTGTGTTGACCCACTTAAAAGAGAAGACGTTTATACGTTGAACAGTGACACATTTATTGCCTCATAACAATAACTGGCAACATATTTACAATATACAAAATAATAGAAATAAAAAAGGTACAAAAATAAATCCCTCTTATAATAAAATAAAATAAATAAAAGTACAATCGAATGGTCTTTCTTTGAATTGCAAGCACGAGAGTTGAGTTCTTCCGTTTCTCCTTTGAGGAAAGGAGAGCGAGTTCATGTAGGTTGTGTGTCTTATCTGAATGTGTGATTCAGGTGAATCGCTGCTCTGACGTCTCTGAGGACAGAACCAACGGCTGGCCACGCCGTGCGTCTGGTCTGTCCACAGTCTTTCTTTCTAACTGGCTCGCCACTCAACCCTCCAGGGTTCAGAATCTGTATTCGTCTTATTCCGCTAAAAGAAAAACCAATCTACACACATAGTGCAGAATGTAAATTACTATCTTTTTCCCTCTTAGCTTGTGATCTCAAATCACTCCAATAAAAGAAAATTAATTTTCATATGAAATCAATCTATAATAAACACACATATTCAATCATTGTGAATTGAACATAACAGACATATTTCAAATAATTATAAAAGTGCAATTAAATCAGACAGTATCATATAATCATTGTATTTCAACAGGAACTTTCATATTTTAACATTCAGAATTAAATGAACTGAATCCAAGTCATAGCAATCAGCATGAGGGCATATTTACACAATAAAATGACTTAACAGTCAACAGAATTACGTGTGACGCAGCTTTAATGCTGCACTACGTCATCACTGCTTCACTGCACTAGCTAGATGATAGCTAGCTTAACGGTCGATAGCTGCTGTTAGCATTCGCATTGAATTTGATGCTGAACTTGGCTGTTAGCTTCGCGCTAGCGCTATTAGCGTCTTTTTTTCCCAATCATTCTTTACAATTTAGATGATATAACATACCATTTTACTGCTAAATATATGGTATAATATCTCCATATCTCCGATCGGTTTATTTTAGAAAGTAATCATCAGAACTCGGCGTTATTTGCCCAGAAACAACTTATAACGGTTCATGGCCTTGTTAGCAACTAGCGCTAGCATTTTAGTCTTTGTTGCTTCCTTACCGGAGCTCAAGTTGAGAGGGCCCGCTGGATGGTAGCGGCTCCTCCGTTCAGTTCAAATGGCATTTGGTCCTAACAAGCAAGCACTTATTAATAACAGCAATGAATGTGATGATGAATTACTAATTTATAAATCTTGCTTCAGACCAAGGTTCTCTTCAATTTCTCGTAACGTTCTCTTAGGGGGTGTCAAACTCATTTTCTCCGAGGGCCACATCAGCATTACGGTTGCCCTCAAAGGGCCAGTTGTAAATGTATCATTGTGTAAATGTAACTAAATGTAATGTAATCTAAATAAAATGTAACTACTCCTTAACATGCTGCTAAATAACTGTATTTACTACTACATACTTAATTAAATTATAAATATTACATATGCAATTGCATAGTTCTAAAAATATATCGATATCTTACTGCTGTAAAAATATCCGCCGAGGTTATGTAATCGCCAAATTGTCTGTAATTTGTTCTTCAATATCTCCATTGATTATTGACCGATATTTAGGGAATTTAAGGCAGTCATGTAGGGTGGGGGGGGGGGGGGGGTCTCTATCTCACCACTGAATATCATCTGGGTCGGATCCAGAATGGAGTTAGCAACAAATATTTAATTTTAACATTAAAACCATTTACAGATTAAAGATCAGTTACAAATACACATCAACTCTGATTCACTTTTACTTTTCAGCATTTTACAAAAACAAATGTCTGCACAAAGGCCTTGCGGGCCACAAAAAATGACGTGGCGGGCCACATTGGCCCCCGGGCCTTGAGTTTGACACTTATGTCTTAGGCTGTCTTCGCGTGACGTTCTCTTTCGCTGTCTTAGATCAGAATGAGTGAGCGCGAGCTTGCAACGGCACTTTTTGAGTGCAACACGGAAGGACGCGTGTGCCTCCTTCTGGCAAGAATGTGCAACTACATCTCTAAATTATGTATATTGTTTTGGAAACCATATCTTTTGGAAACCATGATCAGAGAGCGACTGATTTATTGCCCTAAAAACTCTGTGGTTGCTTCTCCCATATAATTAGACGACTACGTTGCTGGGATTTCATTAAACTGAGGGACGGTGTATTACAACCTAAAAAGGAAAAGCCTCATTCAATACACTTGAGGCCGAGCGTCAGCGGCACTTAAAATGCGTCATTGTTTAATTCCACATTCAATCTCCTCCTGTAGAATTAGATTTGACCCAGCGTTGAATCGAGACCGACTTGGTTGGTACACAGAAAGCATGAAGCACCGTTTGGGAGGGAACATCTCGTGAAGTCTGGGTATTTCCGAGTCGGTGTTGCGTAGCGATAACGTAGCTGGCTCGGTATGTGTCGTGTTCTTCCTCCTGTCAGCGTGACGTGACGGTGGAGACGAATGGCACATTCAACAATTTCCTTTCATGTGTTGGATGAGTAACCTAATGTTCTTGCGGACACACAAGTCTTTAGAATTTCATGCCCAGCCTGTCACTTCACCCCCCCCCCCCCCCCCCTCACTTCTGCTTTGTAACATATACTCTCGCTCTCCTCCTCATTTCTTTTCTTTATGTTTTTTTTTTAAGTGTAGTTTTCTGGCCGGTTGGGTGTTGTAGTGAATTTTCTTATCATTTCTTTTGCTCTCGTGCTTTTTTCATTGGATTTTATTAAGGCCTGATAACTGAAACTCAATTTACAGAATATTAATTATGAATTAACCATGAATTTCCTGTGTACATATTTGAGTGTTTTTCGTTAGATGCAAAAGAGGTCTGATACCAGACCATGCAGTTGCTCCTGGACACTCTTCAGTATGCTGCTGCTGCTGATGCTTGGTGCACAACAAATCACTACAGATGACTGAACTGACAGTAAAAAGAAATATTTTCCTAATTGAATTAAAAACTTTATTGCTGAACTGCAGCTAAACTCCACCCGAGGCCTTCTATTTGCATGCAAACTGAAGTAGAAATGCAAATGAGCTGGTGAGAGAGAGAGAGAGAGAAAAAGGAAGTGAGTGCATTAATGAAATATGGCAGTTTTGCTCCTTAAGACATTTTAATTCTATTTTAACTGGGTAGCTAAAGAATTTTAGATGATAATGCTGGTGATATGTTCAAATGAAACTGTGAATTCACACCGTCAGACCTTGATCACAGCCACTCTGTGTCCAAATGATGAATCTTTAATTCTTGCATGATTTCATCTTCCAAAGTTCACAGTAGACATTGGGGAGCATTTATGGCAGTTCATATAGACATTATAACATGGAGTCCCCCACCCCGCTTTCAGCTGTAACAGTTCCACTCCACTGTGAAGCTTTTCTTCAAATCTCTGGAGTGTGTCTGTGAGAATGTCTGATCATTCATCCAGAAAAGCATTTGTGAAGCACCGATGCGAGCAAGAAGGCCTGGTAATCTTTGTTCCAGTTCATCTCAAAGGTGTTTGATGGGTTTGAGGTCAGGGCTCTGTGCAGGCCAGACTAGTTCTTCCAAATCAAACTCACCAAAGCATGTCTTTCAGGACGTTGGTCTGAAAAAAGGCCTTCCCCAAGCTGACCCGACACAGTTGGAAGCATATACTTATCTTAAATGTCTTGGTATTCTGAAGCATTAGGATTTGCCTTCACTGGAACTATTGGACATGTAGGTCAACCCGTGAAAAACAATCCCATACCATTATCCCTCCTCCACTAAACAGGTCATGTTCTCCTGGCATCAGCCAATCCCAGACGAATCCACCAGGCTGCCAGAGAGGCCCGATTCCTCACTCTGCAGAACATGATTCCACTGTTCCAGAGTCTAGTGGCGGCGGGATTTACTCCATCCGCCCCCCGAGTGTGTGCTTGGAGATGTCAAAGCTTCCAGTGCCGACTGTGAAAGAGGATTTAGTTTAATGAATTGTATCAAAACAAAATCCAGAAGTCATCTTGAAGTGACACATTTGGACCCGCTGATGCGCATTAAGTCAAAGCAAGAAGCAGACGAAGCCATCAACCTGGACAAAGTGTACAACCATTGGAGAAGTGACAAGGACAGACGTAAAAAATGAGGTAAAATTTAAGTCAGATTTATGCATATTCTAGTGACAGATTTTGAGATTTTTTCTTTATGGATATTAATCATTAAATGTCATTGTGCAAATGTGAATGTTTTAATGTGATCAAAATGTTATGTCTGAAAGGCGTATATCTCTCATATCTTCCAGAACAGGATGCCCCCAGCCAGGCCAAAGCAGGACTCTCACATATGTACACATCCCATTTTTCAGATTGTTGTCTTTTTTAAGTGTACCATTCATTCATTGTCCCAACCGCTTAGTCCGTTATCGGGTCGCGGGCCAAGCTGGAGCCAATCCCAGCAGTCAATGGGCAAGAGGCAGGGTACACCCCGGACAAGCCGCCAGTTCATCGCAGGGCAACACAGAGACATACAACCAGCCACACACACACTCACACCTACGGGCAATTTAGTGTCACCAATCAGCCCAGGCTGCATGTCTTTGGAGGTGGGAGGAAGCCGGAGAACCCGGAGAGAACACACACAGACACGGGGAGGACCCGGAGAGAACCCACGCAGACACGGGGAGAACACGGAGAGAACCCACGCAGACACGGGGAGAACACGGAGAGAACCCACGCAGACACGGGGAGAACACGGAGAGAACCCACGCAGACACGGGGAGAACACGGAGAGAACCCACGCAGACACGGGGAGAACACGGAGAGAACCCACGCAGACACGGGGAGAACACGGAGAGAACCCACGCAGACACGGGGAGAACACGGAGAGAACCCACACAGACACGGGGAGAACATGCAAACTCCTCACAGAATGGCCACAAGTCGGAGACAAACTTGCGGCCACCCCGCCGTGAGGCTAACAGTGTTTACCACAGCACCAACGGGCCGCTAATTCAAGAAAATCTATTTGCTTTCCATTATATTTACTGCAGCCTTTTCTTTCTGATAAAGATCTGAGATTTCAGATCTCAGAGGCTCGGGAGTGATTCCCTGTTAGAGGGAGGACAAATAGATTATTTTGGGACTTTGGGGGAATTCTTGAAAAATTAACTACGTCTTATTTACAAACTTAAGTATATCCTCATCGCACAGAAGTTGCTGCTAGGTACATTTTCTTGCTATGAAAGGTTAGAGCGTGTGAAACTATGTTCAAACATAGATTAGAGATGACATCTTCTCCATCCATAAATTCCCAGCCAATAAAAGCCACTCCTTTTTGGGGGTTGGGCAGCTTTAGCCTTGATTGCAGCGCACATTCATTCTATCTTAAGATCTACAGGAGAGGAGATCCATTGGGATCTACTGAAGTCACATGATTTACAAGGAGAGCGAGACAAAATCTAATCTTGGAAAACAATATCTCCATCTCTCAGCCAAGACTGAGAACATTAAATAACTTCACACCAGTTGGAGTTACCCTGAATTGATCCTATATGTTGATTATCTAGTCATTAAGAAGCTATTTGAGATGCATAATATATAGAAAGAAAATGTGATGGAAAAGTGATTTTATTAGCTTATTGGATGAGGATTCAGCTGGTGGTGTATGGAGAAATCATGTGTATTGATAGCTGTTTATGGTGGTTTCATTAGACATCCTTTACCTCGCCTCACTGGCAAAAAAATAAGTATATTGAAACACATCTGAATATGCAGTAACCCTTCTTAAAGCATTTTATTGTGCCAATCAACCACGAAGAAGATATTTTCTGGCCAGCCTCCCAAAGTTCCCATGGCAAGTTCAAGACTTCGAACATCAAAGCCATTCCCCACCACCACCCTGAACGCTTGGTGGCTTTGTTCACGTTTTGAAGATCAAAGCACAAAGCAGCCAACATGGTTTATATATATAAAGGCCGCCACAGTTTTGGTTTTATGGACTCAGCTTCCGTCAGGTAAGAAACTTTTATTCTTTACACCTGGTCTATCTCTTGTCAAGCCGTTTTGTGTCTTCAGTCTAGAGCAGGTCTGGCATTGTAACGGCCCTTTGGTTGACTGACCGGCCTGTGTAAGGTTAATTGGAAATTACATTTGTATTTTAAAATTAATTTTTGTTAGTTGGCTGTTAGCAACGTATAATTTAGAAGTGAATTCTACTTTGTAGAAAATCCGGTAGTTTTTTGAAATAAAACACCTTTTAGACGCTAATAATCGATACAACGGAAATTGTATAAAAGAATTATTCTTTTTGTGCAGCCCGGTAACAAATAATGCCTCACGGACCGGTACCGGGCCGCGGCCCGGTGGGTGGGGACCACTGAGTCACAAATGTACTCTTACACGTTTGTCAAAACAATGATATTTACTGCTTTTTTAAATAAAGAAATACAATTGATATTATGCAGAATTGAGTTCAGACTCTTGGCCCGGACCCGCAAAAATATTTTCTGTTTCTCATGTGGCCCCATGAGAAAAAATAATTGCCCACCCCTGGTCTAGGGTGACCAGATTGTCCCGCATTGTGCTGGACGGCATAGCATGTTAATGTCAAAATCCTGCATTATGCAGATTGCGGGTGTACCCCGCATTTTAATCTTACCGCAAAAGCATAGACATTGCTCGACACAAGCGTGGGACAGTCGTGCCGCAAATGGACAGGCAAAGTCGTTTTTCTGATTGGATTCTGTCCTTTCGGTATGATTGTGTGAAGAGTTGATGTTTCTAATGGCTTAATGTTTCTGTTCTTTTTAGACAGAACAGTGTTGGTGATGTCGGCTAGAAGTACAATGAACATTGATGAAAGCACATTCCGGCTTCGCACCGTGAATTTCATTCACCAGCAGCTCGTGCAGCTGGCCGAAGAATGTGGGAAGACCTACCACAGCGGTCAGGCCAGCCTGCAGTTCTGCACCGAGCTGAAGGGCAAACTGAAAAAGGTTCTCCATCGGGTATGCACTGTTCAGTTCTTTCAGTCAAAAATGTCTTCTGATTGCAAAGGGAATCTTGACTTCTGTCTTTTCACCTCACACACAGTAATATATTCTAGACTGTATTTATTGACGGTTGGACTTGTTCCTGTCTTTAGAATTGTTTGGTGTGCTGTCCCGCTCTGGAAGCTGTTGGTCTGAGGCCTGATAGACTGAACCCATCGGCCCCCAGCTTTGAGCACAAGCACCTGTCTCCTCTGTTGGATCCCACCAACCCCAACCAACCCCTCCTGCCTCAGAACCCGGTACCTGTCCGTCAGAGTAAGTTTCTTGTTTTCTTTTTCAGGACTTGGAGCCTGCTGCTCAGCTGCTGGTCAGCTGTTCAACGTTTCTGACTAGTGTTTATGATCTTGTAGGTCCACAGGCCGTCCGTCCACTAAAGAGGCGCTTCGTTCAGGACGATGTCAACGACCGGCCCTCTAAACGGATCTGCTACGGCCTTATCCAACCCTCTCAGCCGGTTGCGGCGATCTTTGGCACCGGTCTGTGGACTTTCTGATTGTTCTAGTTCACTTGTTAGAGCTGTCATTAAAAGGGTTTCTAATACTTGTGGCTCCAACAGCTTCACCAGCAGTTAAGGAGGAAGAGGAGGAGATGGAGGTGGACGAATTTGTCCAACATAAGATGGTGGACAAAATCATCTTTGATGAGAAGATGGAGGTGGATGAAAACATCCAGGATGAGGAGAACAAGGTTCTCCATCGGGTATGCACTGTTCAGTTCTTTCAGTCAAAAATGTCTTCTGATTGCAAAGGGAATCTTGACTTCTGTCTTTTCACCTCAAACACAGTAATATATTCTAGACTGTATTTATTGATGGTTGGACTTGTTCCTGTCTTTAGAATAGTTTGGCGTGCTGTCCCGCTCTGGAAGCTGTTGGTCTGAGGCCTGATACACTGAACCCATCGGTCCCCAGCTTTGAGCACAAGCACCTGTCTCCTCTGTTGGATCCCACCAACCCCAACCAACCCCTCCTGCCTCACAACCCGGTACCTGTCCGTCAGAGTAAGTTTCTTGTTTTCTTTTTCAGGACTTGGAGCCTGCTGCTCAGCTGAGTTCAACGTTTCTGACTAGTGTTTATGATCTTGTAGGTCCACAGGCCGTCCGTCCACTAAAGCGGCGCTTCGTTCAGGACGATGTCAATGACCGGCCCTCTAAACGGATCTGCTACGGCCTTATCCAACCCTCTCAGCCGGTTGCGGCGATCTTTGGCACCGGTCAGTGGACTTTCTGATTGTTCTAGTTCACTTGTTAGAGCTGTCATTAAAAGGGTTTCTAATACTTGTGGCTCCAACAGCTTCACCAGCAGTTAAGGAGGAAGAGGAGGAGATGGAGGTGGACGAATTTGTCCAACATAAGATGGTGGACAAAATCGTCTTTGATGAGAAGATGGAGGTGGATGAAAACATCCAGGATGAGGAGGAGATGGAGGTGGATGAAAACATCCAGGATGAGGAGGAGATGGAGGTGGATGAGAACATCCAGGATGAGGAGATGGAGGTGGATGAAAACATCCAGGATGAGGAGGAGATGGAGGTGGATGAAAACATCCAGGATGAGGAGGAGATGGAGGTGGATGAAAACATCCAGGATGAGGAGGAGATGGAGGTGGATGAAAACATCCAGGATGAGCAGATGGAGGTGAATGAAAACATCCAGGATGAGGAGGAGATGGAGGTGGATGAAAACATCCAGGATGAGGAGATGGAGGTGGATGAAAACATCCAGGATGAGGAGATGGAGGTGGATGAAAACATCCAGGATGAGGAGGAGATGGAGGTGGATGAAAACATCCAGGATGAGGAGATGGAGGTGGATGAAAACATCCAGGATGAGGAGATGGAGGTGGATGAAAACAACAAGGATGAGGAGGAGATGGAGGTGGACGAATTTGTCCAACATAAGATGGTCGACAAAATCATCTTTGATGAGAAGATGAAGGCGGATGAAAAAATCCAGGATAAGGAGGCGATGAAGATGGACGATATCGTCCTTGAAATGGAGAAATTGAGCTTGATGCCGGTCGACCTCCCCAGCTTCACCATGGATGACGTGTCACAGTGAGTTTCAGGCCAGGTTTAAAGCCAGAATGCCGTAGCTCCCGTGTGAAGGGTTGGCGTTGAGACATGTTCTGTCCTCTGTGTTATTTTGTGTCCCTCTCAGGTCCTATGAGAGCGTGGTGACCGAGCTGTTCTCAATTGAGATAGAATAAGTCTACCCCAGGCCAGCGGGGCCCAACAACGTTTACTCCACATCAACCTGCAGACCTCCATGAGCGCTTCTGTAAATGAAGAAGCAGAAGAAGAAACCCTCATCCTCATCTTCACTTGATCTTTGCTTAAGGGACATGTTTTTATCACGCAGAGGGCAAATCCTCAAGACAAACTTAAATAAATTTTTGTCTTTGACCATTTACGATATTTTGTGAGTCAAATTCAATCTTGGATTGGCAGACCGGGGTGGTGGTCCCTCTTTATAAGAAGGGGGACCGGAGGGTGTGCTCCAACTATAGAGGGATCACACTCCTCAGCCTCCCCGGTAAGGTCTATTCAGGGGTACCGGATAGTCCCTGATAAGGGGTGTCCCTCTCCCTATATGACCTCTCACTGGATCGGTTCGCAGCCGCATGTGAAGCGGCCGGGATGAGAATCCGGTCCCCCCGGAAGAGCTAGATGAAGTGGCCGGGGAGAGGGAAGTCTGGGCTTCCCTGCTTGGGCTGCTGCCCCCGCGACCCGGCCCCAGATAAGCGGATGAAGATGGATGGATGGATGAATTCAATCTGTATATAGAAATGTTTAAAAAAATAAATCATTTTGTTTCCTAATGGCTGGTTTGCTGCCTGTTACAGTCTGTAAAAGCCGAATGGATTCTTAATAATTACCCTCACCGAAGAGCAGGCAAGGGTATTGCAATTGGGTGCGTTTGTTTGTCTGTCTGTTTGTCTGTCCGAGCGCATAACTCAAAAACTAGTAACCCAATTGACTTGAAATTTTTACACAGGCAAGGTTCTGTCCGTGGCTCGGTCCTCCCCCGAGAATGCCGTTGATCCGGATCTGGATCCAGATTCTAGAATTATTTTTACATCTGGAATCGTGCCTGTGCTGTAAACTGCCACTTTACGAGGGAGGGACACGAATGGCATGATGGGAAAAAGAGTACGTTCCGGAGCAGCAAGCTAGAACAGGTTTGGCCCTTCTGATCCAGAAGCCCTGTTTACTGTCTCACAAGATTGAAGAGTCTTTTGGAGGCGGGGTCTGCAGTCTCTGATAGTCTTTCTAGTATTCTTTGTTGTTTACGTGGTCGAAATAAATATAATATAGTCAATGTGAGCTTCGGACCACAAGCCGAGTTTGAATCAGCAGCTTTTCCTATGGTCAGCATGTGTCTGCACCATGACCTGAGGGATAGGTTTCAGGCAGTTGGCACCTGCGCCAAGCGGGCCGGGCTCATCGCTTCTCGGCCTTTTGGCTAAGATCAAGTGTAGTATCTGTTCTTATCAGTTTAATATCTGATATGTCCTCTGTTAGAGGATACCGTATTAAGCGGATTTTTAGAACTGGGAGCTGAGAAAGGGGCTTGCCTCACTCGCTCTACGCATTGACCTGGTATTGCAGTGCTGCCAGGAATGGTGCACTGTTGCATGCTGACTGGAGATCAGTGTGGATGATATTCTGAGACGAACCAGGACTGAAAGTCTTGTTGTCAGAAATGTGGTCGGTCTGACTTTCAATGAGAAGGTAGATCGCTCTTGCTTCACTTCAGATCGTATAAATCTTTCGCCTTTTACTAAAGATTTCCGTGGAGTGGAACAACGAGAGTTGAAGTCAATTTTTTACGCCCAGCTAAAGCGGGGCGTCCTTTCCCTGTGAAAAAAAGTATTTGTCATTTCCGATTAAGTGTGGCGTAGTGTACACGTGGCTGATGGGACGCAATCCTTCTTATATACACTGTAGGCCTTTGATCAACTTGTGCTTTGATGTTAGAATTTTAACATTAAATCTATGGCTGCAGCATGGATCAGTGTTTCTCACTGACGGCAGCATCTTCTTCAACTGCTCAGGAGGCAATGCACCGCCTTGATGGACAAATAATTTTCCTGCTGTGTCATAAAGCAAACACATCGTGTTTGACTCCAGATGTGGTCAAAAACAAGATCCTTCATGAGCTCACTAAATTTAGAGGGAGGGATGACAGGCTGAAGGCACAGTAGCATAGCATAGGAGCAAAGCATAGTTAGCTCTGGCTAAACCTTCCTTTACACAGGGTGAGCTGATAGACTCATCTGAGTCAGTTGTTTCCCTGCCAGCGCTGTCCATGGGCTGAAACATCACGAAAAACCTGAGATTCCAGGAAGCCAGTTTTATCTTTCTAGTTTGGTCCTCAACTGCACAGAAATGAGTTAGATCCAGAGGGATCAATTCTTTCATTTTGTCTCCATGACCTCAGCTCAAATTGTTACTCTTAAATTGTATTTTACAAATTCAAATCATTGTTCTGAATAAATCAATTTTTACATCGTAAAGCTCCACTTGATCCGTGGAATACGATTTCAGCTATGAGAGAGCTTTGTGTGTTTCACTGCTGTGGTGGAAACCCGTCAAGAGGTGGAGGAATACGCTAGTCTTCACGATGACGCCTTGCCTCTTCCCCTGGGCACATTTGGAGCGGCAGCACCCCCTCCCCTGGAGGGGAAAAGGGAAAACGTCCAGAGTTTCAAAACATCAAAGCATACAGGCATTACACAATACCAAACCATTGTGAACTCAAAGCATAACATCAAAGCAAAGCAGCATTGCACGGTGGTTCTTAATGTTGGAACCACCGGCCTTCTCGGCGTTTTGGCTAAGACAGTGATCACTCCTTGGCAGTAAGGTCTTTCCAAATTATTGGAAAAATCCCTTAGCTTGAGAGGAGGACATTGTTCTGTTTCTGCGTCACTTTGTTGTATTTTGCACATTACTTGCTCATTTGCATTTTTCCCACTTGCACTTTAGGTCTACCTCAAGGTAAGTTTTAACATCTTTTATATTTTACATTGTATTTTACCTGTTTTTAGCTAATTTATTGTTTTTAGTGGTGCCTCTCGCCATGTCGGCTGCACATGCCGGCATGCGGAGGCACCACAGTGTGCATTTTAAATTCAGGGAGGAGGCTGGGAGGCTCCTGGGGATGTCGCGGCTAGACTTCTCCAGGAAGCTAATCCAGCAGGCCCTAGGTTTTCAGCCAGATGACCTCCATTGTATTTTGACCCTCCCTTTTAACAAAGGTTTTGATGTAAGTTTTATGTCTGATTTATTATTGAAACAGTTTTGGATGAAGTATGAAAATGTGAAGACCCAGTTCTCTGTGTTCGAAATTGAGAAACTGACTGACAATAGCCTTAAAACGGTTATTGTCAGGATGTTCAATGAAATGGTGAACGCAGGAGACATTTTGGTTTGGCTGGGTAGATACTGCACGGTCAAAGGACAGGCTACCAAAGTGAGGGATGTGGATGGCATTTGGAACTGTGCCTGGAGGGTCCCCATTCAACAATGGGAGGACCCTCAGGGCTTCCAGGGCTGAAGCATCTCCCGTCCATGATAGTCCTGGGAAACGACCGGGGCTACATCCACTATCAAGGACAGCCCAAGCTGTGCCACAAGTGTGGTGAGCATGGGCACCTTGCTGAGGCGTGTCCGCACATCATTTGTGGTAAATGTAGAGAGATTGGGCATACTTTTGAGGAATGTACCAATGGCAGAAAGTGTAATCTCTGTGTAGTCACTACCCATCTCTTCAGAGATTGCCCAAACTCGTTTGCCAACAAATTGAAAGCCAGACCGACAATGACCGACACACCTGCGGAAAATGGCGGCAAAGTGCTGATTGAAGAGGCGGGGCTGGGAAATTCAAACTTCCCGCCAAAACTGGTGATTGGAGGAGAGCCCGGTGAGGCGGGAAAAGGGGAGGGGCCTGAACTCAACCCAGCAGAGGGAGCTGAGGAGCCTGCCGTGGCGAGCCAGGCAGCTGGGGAGCCTGCTGGGGAGAGTCAGGCAGATGGTGGAGCTGGACCTAGCTCTTCCGGTGAGGACTCCACTGGAAGTCTTATCACAGTGAGTGAAGAGGGGTCCGGTGAAACCTGCCTCTCCAATGCCCAGCCCTGTTATAAGAGGACTGCGTCAGAACTGTCGAGCTCTGAGGCTGAGGAAGCCTTGGAGAAGAGGGGAAGGGCTGAGCCAGGCTCTCACAGTTCCTCTGTGGAGCAGGACGAACCCCCCCCCCTCCGGTTCACCAGGTCAGTGTTCCTTCCTAACAATTGCACTGCAATCAACTCCATTGGAACGGCGAGCAGATATTGCTTTCCGGAGGACAGGATCTCGAAGTTCACCTCCCGACTGTGAGGATATTATGACATGAGATCCTGTTACAATATTGGCGGACACGTACGACTAGGTTTAGTGTTTTAATTATTTATTGTCTTTTAAAATGTTGTACCTGTTTTTAATAACTATATTCATGACCCTCACCTTCACGACAATTAATGTCAGGAGTGTGAAGTCGAGGGTGAGGGCACAGAGTATTTTATCCTTCCTTTACAATTTTAAGTCAGATGTGTTTTTAATTCAAGAATGCAACCTTCCGTTTTTAAAGAGGTACACGCAGTGGGAGGAGATGTGGCCACTCCCGTCCATATGGAGCGGATCAGACGAAAACAAGAATGACGGAGTGGCCATTTTAGTAAAAAATCCTCAGATTGTGGTGAAGGGCAGCACTGTGGTGAGACACGGTCGGGCACTTTTAGCACATTTGACTTTTATGGAACAGGATTTTAACCTCTTAAATGTTTATGGTTTTAATGACAAAAACAACAGGTACGAATTTTTGCAAGGATTTTAAGCTGACTGACTGCTTTAAATCCATGCATCCCAGAGAGGAGGGCTTCACCTGGACCAGTGGTGACGGCACCAGAGCCTCTCGCATCGATTACATTTTTACCCGGGGTTGCCCACCCACCGATGCTAGATTAATCCCTGTTTTCTTCTCAGATCACTCGATGCTGACCTGCACCCTCTCACTCTCTTCAGGTGTGACTGTAGGGACGGGTCTGTGGAAGCTCAACTGCTCCCTTCTAGAAGATAGGGAGTTAGTTAGTCAGTACAGGGAGCAGTACACAATGTGGCAGACCCTCCAAGACTTCTACGATACACGAGCACTATGGTGGGAAATGGTTAAAAAAAGGACCCAGACTTTCTTTAGGCAGGCAGGTAAGAGAAGGAAAGATAGGGAAAACAGATGCATGATGGGACTGCAGAAAAGACTGCAGCGTTATTTTAGACTAACTTTACAAGGTTTGGATTTTAGTGAGGAGGTAAAATATATTAAGCGTGAAATGTCAATTTTAGCAGATAACAACAGTAAAGGTGTCATTTTAAGAAGCAGGGAGAAGCAGCTAGAGGAAGGGGAAAAGTGCACGCGATACTTCTTTAAAAAGATTTTAAATAAAAGAGGGGCAATTTTAAAACTAAAGGACCCTAATGGATGCACTTTTAATACTTCCAAAGAAATACGAGAGCACATAGAAAGTTTTTATTCTGAATTGTATAGAGAAAAAACTGTTTTTATTGACACCTTGAATGAAGTTTGAGATTCCACTGAACAGGTTTTAAGTGACAGTGTGCTTTTATCCCAAGATTTTAACATGCTTGAGTTAAATAAATCCATACAAGCTTTTACGAGAGGGAAGTCCCCAGGACAAGACGGACTTCCCTTGGAATTTTATTTGACATTTTGGGATCTTTTAGCACCTGACTTACTGACTGTTTTTATGGAATTCGAACGACTAGATCGGCTACCTGACAGTTTTAGGACAGGGATAGTGACCCTCCTATTTAAAAACAAAGACAAGACTGACATTAGAAACTGGAGACCAATCACGCTTTTAAACTTTGACTGTAAACTTTTTAGCAAACTTTTAGCAGTTCGGATGTCCCTTGTTTTAGAAGACTTGATTCACCCGGATCAAGCCTGTGCCGTCCCGGGGAGGAAGATCACCGACAGCCTCGTACTGATCCGAGACACCATCTGTTTTGCGAGAGACAGGAATATTCGGTTGGTTGTTTTAAACCTAGATTTTGAGAAAGCCTTCGATCGGGTCTCGCACCAGTACCTGTTCCAGGTACTGCAAAAAATGGGGTTTCCAGGGAGGTTTATTGCTTGGGTGGGATTGCTGTACAAAGACATCACCAGCAAATTCATGGTTAACGGGGATCTTACAAAAGCAGTGGAGATTAACTGCGGTGTCCGTCAGGGTTGTCCGTTATCCGCTCTCCTCTATGTAATCTGCATCGAACCGCTGGCACAGGTCTTGAGAAGGGACCCACGAATCCACGGGGTGGTAGTACCAGGGTCCGGGGGACTGAGCAGCAAATGCGTTTTATACATGGATGACATCAACGTTTTATGCACTGACCTTTTATCTGTCAACCGGACCCTGGACTTGACTGACTGGTTTGGGCGGGCTTCTGGTTCCAAACTGAACAGAAGCAAGACGCTAGCCCAATTTTATGGCCCTTGGACACCGACTGAATGTACAGGACTGCCCCTGACTGTGACTCAGACTGACCAAAAGATTCTGGGGATTAAATTTGACAGGGATGGGGGAGGGCATACAAATTGGCCAGACGTGGTAGGGAAAGTTAGGCAGAGACTGGGGTATTGGGGACTAAGGGAACTGACTATGGAAGGGAAGGTTTTAATCATTAAAGCCGTGATTTTACCTTTGCTTTTATTGGTCAGTTCTGTTTTTACCCCTCCGAGGAGAGTGATTTTAGACCTGGAACGAGCCATTTTTTATTTTTTATGGGGATCCAAGTGGGAAAGGTTGAGGAGAGGTGTGGTAAAAAGGCCAAAGGAGAAAGGAGGCAAGGGGGTTCCAGACCTGACCTTGTTTTTAACGACCTTGTACGCCACAGCGCACATTGGAGCAGCCACAGCCCCATCCAGAAACCCAAAAACTGCGGCCATGGCACGCTTCTGGATGGGGTCCTACCTCAGACACTTAAAGATTTTACCCACTGATCTTAAAGTTCCTGTGTCTTTTAACCTGCCACCAGCCTACACTGCGATGAAAAATTTCCTAAAGAATTTTAATCTGGAACATGAGAAGTTGTCGGTTTTAACCAGCCATCGCTCTCTTTTATGTGTTGTGCAGGAGCGCGAGCCGGTGAGTCCAGTGCAGGGGCTTGCACTCGGCGAACCCCAAACAGTTTGGCGCAACGTGAACCATCCTGCTCTTTCAAACAAGCTCCGGGATCTGTCCTGGATGGTGGCCCACGAGATCCTCCCGGTCAGGTCCGTAATGCACTCCCGGGGAAAGGCAAGACTGTCAATCTGCCCCCGACCGGGTTGTGGCACCCCGGAGTCGGTGAGGCATCTGCTCTGGGAGTGCGGCGCTGCTGTGGACCTGTGGGAAATGGCCAGCTCCTTGAATTTCCCGTACTTGCCAGCAAGGGAGGTCCTCACTGCACAACTGGTCCTCTACGGAGTGAACCGAAAACAAGTGCCTGCAAAAGAACATGCAAAGCAGTGGCTCGCCATCACCGCCATCAAAGACGCCATCTGGACCTCCAGAAACTTGCTGGTAAGGAAGCACATGCAGATCCCCCCCGTGGCTGCGTTCCGGATGGCGGCAGCAACCGTCAAAGCAGCTGAAGCTGCAGGCGGAAGGCTGCGGACGCAGCCACAAAGAAGAATCGCCTCTGTGCCCATTCGGACAAAGGAGCTGGACCCACGAAAATAAGGACACAGCAGCGGCGGCCTGGCTCTCCGGGTGAGGCAGGCGGGAAGGAGCACGAGGGCGGGGGATCTCCTCTGGGCACCGGGGCAGGACCCCGACAGACCGGCTGTTTGGAGGAGCAGGATGAGTTCCCCTTGGTAGGGACTCACTGCGCTCCGGCACAAACTGAAAGATCAGCAGAGCCTTTTAAACAATGCACTCCTCTTTTAAAGACTGTTTTAAGGATATTTGACACAGTTTTAACTTGTATAAGATTATCTTTTCACAAACACTTTTATCTGTATAACCTCTTTTAAGGCAGAATTTTAATGTCTTAGATGTGTTTTTACAGAATTGTGTACACATACTATGTGAAAAGAATTATATGAATGTATATATGAGTATTAAGTGTCAATAAAACTTTTCGAAAGAAAAAAAAAAATCTGTTCTTATCAGTTTAATATCTGATATGTCCTCTATTAGAGGATACCATATTAAGCAGATTTTTAGAACTGGGAGCTGAGAAAGGGGCTTGCCTCACTCGCTCTACGCATTGACCTGGTATTACAGAGCTGCCAGGAACGGTGCACCCTCCTTCTGCCTTATGTAAAACCAACGACTGTTGCATGCTGACTGGAAATCAGTGTGGGTGATATTCTGAGATGAACCAGGACTGAAAGTCTTGTTGTCAGAAATGGGGTCGGTCTAAATCTATCTATACTAAAGATGCACTGAAGATGTACTAAAGATGTACTAAAGATGCACTAAAGATGCACTAAAGATGTACTAAAGATGTACTAAGGATGTACTAAAGATGTACTAAAGATGCACTAAAGATGTACTAAAGATGTGCTAAAGATGCACTAAAGATGCACTAAAGATGTACTAAAGATGCATTAAAGATGTACTAAAGATGTACTAAAGGTGTACTAAAGATGTACTAAAGATGTTCTGATAAAGTTAAGTGGTTGGAACTGCTACTGCCTTCTTATTTCCAACCAACACCACACCATTCCTGATGCAACTCTCTGCATTTATCCGGGCTTGAGACCGGCACAAGGGAGATACTAGCAATGCTACGTTAGCTCCTGCTAACCGCACTACCGGTAATACCATGAGGCTGCATTGCCCTGTATGGTTTGATTTGTAATCTTTGATGTTCAACATCTTTTATTTGATCTGTATCTTTGATGTTCATCATCTTTTATTTGATCTGTATCTTTGATGTTCATCATCTTTTATTTGATTTGTATCTTTGATGTTCATCATCTTTTAATTTGATCTTTGATCAGTGATTGAACAGCTGTGATTGGACAGCAAAGAATGAACCTTTTTTGTATCGAGACAGGATGGATCTCAGAATTAAATGTGTTCCAAGATTGATCAAGAAGTTGATTGCATGCTTAATTTATTTGGAAAATATTTACGCCGGATGCCTGGATACAAAGAACACCTCCCCGTCGGGGAATCGAACCCCGGTCTTCCGCGTGACGGGCGGAGGTACTGTCCACTATACTAACGAGGAAGACACAGACGAGCAAGGTGACGCCCGCTGGGAAAGTATGGACAGTCGTGTTTATATACTGTCCTTTTCGCCACGGCTTTCGTCTACGGCCATACCACTCTGAACACGCCTGATCTCGTCCGATCTCGGAAGCTAAGCAGGGTCGGGCCTGGTTAGTACTTGGATGGGAGACCGCCTGGGAATACCAGGTGCCGTAAGCTTTTCCTCATCCCTGAGGCTGCGGGCAAACAAAATGGAATTTTTTCATCCAAAAGTCGGAAATCAAGATGGTTGTCAATTTGAACACTTGTGATTGATGACTTTCCTTGAGCAGTTGATTGATTTCATAGGTTGATTTTATTTATTTATTTATTTTTAATGACACAAGCATGGATGACGCCAGAGTAAAATGACCATGTGTGATTATATATATAAAATTGTGCTTCCTTTGATTTTTAGATATTTTATTTGATCTGTATATTTGATGTTCATCATCTTTTAATTTGATCTTTGATCAGTGACTGAACAGCTGCGATTGGACAGCAGAGATTGGACCTTTTTTGTATCCAGACAGGATTGATTTCAGAATTAAATGTATTCCAAGATTGATCAAGATCAAGAAGTTTAATGCATGAATAATTCTTTTGGAAAATATTTTCGCCGGATGCCATTTTTTGTGTTCTATGCTTTCGCCACAAGAGGGCGAAAGTACTCTGATGCTGAGAAATAGGGACTGCAGAAGAAACGAGAGGAGCGAGAGAGAGAATGAGAGAAGAAGAATGCAGAGTTGATGTTCCAGTGCGAGTTGTACTCAAGATGTACTAAAGATGCACTAAAGATGTACTAAAGATGTACTAAAGATGTACTAAAGATGTTCTGATAAAGTTAAGTGGTTGGAACTGCTACTGCCTTCTTATTTCCAACCAACACCACACCATTCCTGATGCAACGCTCTGCATTTATCCGGGCTTGAGACCGGCACAAGGGAGATACTAGCAATGCTACGCTAGCTCCTGCTAACCGCACTACCGGTACTACCATGAGGCTGCATTGCCCTGTATGGTTTGATTTGTATCTTTGATGTTCAACATCTTTTATTTGATCTGTATCTTTGATGTTCATCATCGTTTATTTGATCTGTATCTTTGATGTTCATCATCTTTTATTTGATTTGTATCTTTGATGTTCATCATCTTTTAATTTGATCTTTGATCAGTGATTGAACAGCTGTGATTGGACAGCAAAGAATGAACCTTTTTTGTATCGAGACAGGACGGATCTCAGAATTAAATGTGTTCCAAGATTGATCAAGAAGTTGATTGCATGCTTAATTTCTTTGGAAAATATTTACGCCGGATGCCTGGATACAAAGAACATCTCCCCGTCGGGGAACCGAACCCCGGTCTTCCGCGTGACAGGCGGAGATACAAGGTGACGCCCGCTGGGAAAGTTTTTTTTTTTTTTTAATACACGGCGGTCCGCCAAGTTTGGACAGTCGTGTTTATATACTGTCCTTTTCGCCGCGGCTTTCGTCTACGGCCATACCACTCTGAACACGCCCGATCTCATCCGATCTCGGAAGCTAAGCAGGGTTGGGCCTGGTGTTGGGGATAAAGTCTCTAACATTGTTGTAATTATTTTCAAACGCATCGAAATGAATCAGGCAGAGGTAAGGATTCTTTCTCTCTGACGCAGCCAAGACCGAATGGTCTGGCGCGCTCCTCCAAAACCCACTCCGTTCCGCTTTCCGGAACATGTTTATTTATCACCTTCGTAGCTCCACCTCTTGACCCAGTGACATCACAATACTTTTAGGGCGCAAACATCGCTGCCCACCAGATGGGACTGTTCTTCACCTAACAGTTACATTAAATTGAAAATTAGCAAATAACCCTATCATTCCCTCCTGTATTTTCATTGTAAAACTGTAACATTCTTCTGGTTTCTACAAAACATTCAGGGTTAACTAAACATGCTTGGACTAAACTATCAGAAAACAATCACAGAACAAAATCAGTACAATCAAAATCAATACCTGAGTTATTACATTCATGATCTGAGTTCTTACATTCATGACCTGACCTGAATCAGGGAGGAAGGCGAAAAACCCGTATTTTGCATAATTCTTCTTCAAATCCAAACTTCTTTCAGTCGGGAAAATTCCTTCCACAATCCAGCTGCACCTGCGATTATCTTAATGACCCCCAATTCAGGCATTTTAACAATCCTCCTAATACAATGTCAAACATCTCATTCCTCGTCAACAAGGAAAACAAACATGAAAAAACATAAAATCAAATCAGCACAAAAACAATCAACATTCATTTCCACAATCTAAATGTTACCGTCAAACCCTTTATTCACAAATCCTACGTTAGCGCATTACCGATGTTTCTCCTAGTTTGAATTACTTTAACATTTTACCAGCATTATCTTTTCTATACTGTAATTTGAAAACAGTGACATGATTATTTTATCTTTATTGCTCCAAAGTTTTAACACATCTGGAACATTCTGAACTCTAAATTAAATTATTACAATGTCTATACTATGGATGGATAATCATAACAATCTTTTACTGTCTTATTAACTCAACTTGTCACTATAATTTAGCTACTTTTACTTACTCTAATGTTATCAAAAGTCATATGCTTATACACTTTTACGTTGTTGTAGACTTACTTCTATTTTAGTATAATTGTTAACCTATCTTTCTATTAATTTCATGCCTATTGGAATACCAAATAGCAATGGTTTAGTTAAATTTAGTTTATGAATTTAAATCTACATCCTGCTCATTAGTGTTATTTAATCTATTTTAGGATTCTAATTGCATCGTACGCTTCTCCACTTAATCATAAATTACTGACAGTTGCAATTAATACAGTATAACGATACCAGGTGTTGGTTAACTACTCCTATGAAACTCTCCTAATCTGCATAGATTACTTTATGACGTTCTTCTAGTCACACATCTCTAGACAAACATTCAAACAGATTACACTTTGGAAAATGCAAACTGTTCTCGGTGTTAAGTCAGTCTCGTTCTCGTTCCTTGTCCATCAGCAAATCTTCTTGAAAAGTGATTCAGCTTCACTGTCAGTGTTCTTGTCCTGCGTTACACTGTGAGGGTCTCTTCCTCACGGATCTTAAAATGAGTGTGATTCAATCTCTCACCACCTCTTTCTGATCAGACTTCCTGTCTGCATCTCTGGATCAGTTTGGCAAGAGTCGTTTCCTCCTGCAGTGCAACGGATGGATTCAGGGGGAACTCTGGATGTTCACGTCTCGTTGGTGTCGTCAGCATGACTGAGTGGTCCTCCCTTCCTCGGTCCGGACCGTCTGCTGCTTCCTGATGGTTTCCATGAAGACGCCAACACCAAACACGCTCTGTAGATTCGCCCTCCTGTCGGGACAAAGAAAAACTTCGGCAGATCATTTGCTCTCTGGACATCGTTCAGAGTGTGCTTCATCTATTCACTCAACGCTTCCTCTTCACTTCTTCTCTTCACCAAATCGATGTACTGCATCCATGGCTTTTGGTTTCTTCCGTGCATTGGCCAAACCTCATTTTAGCCTTCTCTACACTAGCCTAGCGCTCTGATATACAGTGACATCTGACCTGCATGTTGTTTCACATCCTACCACCTGATTCACAAAATCATCACCGTTATAACTAGTTATTATGGCTACTGGAACAGCATTTAGCGATTCTACACATATACAGTGGTACCTCAGCTTACGAATTTAATCCGTTCCGGGACTAGCTTCGTAACGTGAAAACTTCGTAAGTAGAGACGCGTTTTGAATGTAAATGCACTAATCCGTTCCAAGCCACGCAAAAGTTTGATTTTTTTTATTAAAACATAAAAGCGCATCAGAACATGAAACAAATACACGCTAAAATTAGATTACCGCACAATAAACATAAAACGAGAGGCACATCATGTAAAAAATCCAAAGAATAAAGAAAATAATAAAAATATTAATTTACCGTTTAGCTGTTATTTTTTGTCCTCTGTGTTTATTGGTCCTTTGCGGTGTTTCCTGCGTCGCGTTTCTTGAAGTACTGATCCAATGACGTCTGCTTTTGCCGGCTTTTGACAATCTGTCGGAAATGTCCGAGGCAGACATCATCATAGTGAGCAATAGCCCGACTTGTCAGAACTTTTTCCGGGTGATTCTTTTCCACAAATTCCGAGACTTCATGGAATTTCGCTAAAATGTCTTTAATTTGGGCTGATGGAATGATGGCTGCGTCCTCCTCCTCCTCGTCTCTGAACTCCTCCTGCACAGCGGTGTGCTGCATCGCCTCCAATTCTTGCAGCTCCTTCGTGGACAGCTCCTCGTGCTCCTGAATCAGCTCGTTGATGTCCTCCTCATCCACCTCAAGACCCATGCCCTGTCCCAGCGAAATAATTTGGTCAACTTCACTGTCCACCTCGAGCCCCTCAACATGTAGTGGGGCAACTGCATCAGGCCACAGCTTTGTCCAAGCTGCATTAAGGCTACGTGTGGTCACCTCCTGCCAGGCCATGTCGATCATCTTGAGACAAACAACAATGTCGAAGTGCTCCTTCCAAAACTCACGAAGAGTAAGCTGGGTGTTTTCAGTGATGTCAAAACATCTCCTGAACAGGTTTTTTGTGTAGAGTTTTTTAAAGTTTGCAATGACTTGTTGGTCCATGGGCTGGAGGATAGAGGTGGTGTTAGGTGGGAGGTACAGCACCTTAATAAACGAAAACTCCTCCAGGATATCATCTTCAAGGCCGGGCGGGTGGACAGGGGCATTATCAAGAATGAGGAGGCACTTGTAGGGGAGATTGTTCTCCTCTAGGTACCCCTTAACAGCAGGGCCAAAAACCAAATTAACCCATTCAACAAAATATTGTCGGGTGACCCAGGCCTTGGCATTTGCCCTCCATAGCACATTAAGTTTTTCTTTTATTATTTTGTGAGCCTTGAATGCTCTGGGATTTTCGGAGTGGTACACCAGCAGGGGCTTGATTTTGCAGTCCCCGCTGGCATTGGCGCAAAGGGCGAGCGTAAGGCGGTCCTTCATGGGCTTGTGGCCCGGCATTTTCTTCTCCTCCATTGTAATGAAGGTGCGGCGTGGCATCTTTTTCCAAAAAAGGCCCGTCTCATCACAATTAAAAACTTGCTGTGCACCGTAGTCCTCATCGATCATTAATTGTGTGAATTTTTGTACAAATTCGGCGGCCGCTTCGTGGTCGGCGCTAGATGCCTCGCCATGGCGAACAACAGAGTGAAGTCCAGTCCTCCTTTTAAACTTCTCGAACCACCCACGCGATGCCTTAAACTCCGGGTGTGGTCCTTGTGCCGAATTTCCTTCGCCTGTGTCCTCCTTCGCTATGTCGGTAAAAATGGCGATTGCTTTTGCGCAAATTATGGCCTCCGTCACTGTGTCACCAGCGATCTCTTTATCTTTTATCCACATGAGCAACAACCTCTCCATCTCGTCGTTCGCTGCTGACCGCCTCTTGGAAATGACAGAGAGGCCTTTGGAAGGAACCGTAGCTTTTAGGGCTTCCTTTTGTTTTATTATCGTGCCGATTGTGGATATATTACGGCCATATTCTTTTGCGAGATCACTCAAGCGCATCCCCTTTTCATACCTTTCTATTATCTCTTTCTTTGTTTCTATGGCCAGAATAAGTCTCTTCCTCTTCTTTTCTCCTGTTTTGGGGTCCATTGTGAATAACGTGGGTTCTCTCTCTCTCTCGCTGCATACACACAAACACGTAGCATGCCGGGATACACGTAGCATGCCGGGATACACGCATACGGGAAAAGGGAAAACGTCCAGAGTTTCAAAACATCAAAGCATACAGGCATTACACAATACCAAACCATTGTGAACTCAAAGCATAACATCAAAGCAAAGCAGCATTGCACGGTGGTTCTTAATGTTGGAACCACCGGCCTTCTCGGCGTTTTGGCTAAGACAGTGATCACTCCTTGGCAGTAAGGTCTTTCCAAATTATTGGAAAAATCCCTTAGCTTGAGAGGAGGACATTGTTCTGTTTCTGCGTCACTTTGTTGTATTTTGCACATTACTTGCTCATTTGCATTTTTCCCACTTGCACTTTAGGTCTACCTCAAGGTAAGTTTTAACATCTTTTATATTTTACATTGTATTTTACCTGTTTTTAGCTAATTTATTGTTTTTAGTGGTGCCTCTCGCCATGTCGGCTGCACATGCCGGCATGCGGAGGCACCACAGTGTGCATTTTAAATTCAGGGAGGAGGCTGGGAGGCTCCTGGGGATGTCGCGGCTAGACTTCTCCAGGAAGCTAATCCAGCAGGCCCTAGGTTTTCAGCCAGATGACCTCCATTGTATTTTGACCCTCCCTTTTAACAAAGGTTTTGATGTAAGTTTTATGTCTGATTTATTATTGAAACAGTTTTGGATGAAGTATGAAAATGTGAAGACCCAGTTCTCTGTGTTCGAAATTGAGAAACTGACTGACAATAGCCTTAAAACGGTTATTGTCAGGATGTTCAATGAAATGGTGAACGCAGGAGACATTTTGGTTTGGCTGGGTAGATACTGCACGGTCAAAGGACAGGCTACCAAAGTGAGGGATGTGGATGGCATTTGGAACTGTGCCTGGAGGGTCCCCATTCAACAATGGGAGGACCCTCAGGGCTTCCAGGGCTGAAGCATCTCCCGTCCATGATAGTCCTGGGAAACGACCGGGGCTACATCCACTATCAAGGACAGCCCAAGCTGTGCCACAAGTGTGGTGAGCATGGGCACCTTGCTGAGGCGTGTCCGCACATCATTTGTGGTAAATGTAGAGAGATTGGGCATACTTTTGAGGAATGTACCAATGGCAGAAAGTGTAATCTCTGTGTAGTCACTACCCATCTCTTCAGAGATTGCCCAAACTCGTTTGCCAACAAATTGAAAGCCAGACCGACAATGACCGACACACCTGCGGAAAATGGCGGCAAAGTGCTGATTGAAGAGGCGGGGCTGGGAAATTCAAACTTCCCGCCAAAACTGGTGATTGGAGGAGAGCCCGGTGAGGCGGGAAAAGGGGAGGGGCCTGAACTCAACCCAGCAGAGGGAGCTGAGGAGCCTGCCGTGGCGAGCCAGGCAGCTGGGGAGCCTGCTGGGGAGAGTCAGGCAGATGGTGGAGCTGGACCTAGCTCTTCCGGTGAGGACTCCACTGGAAGTCTTATCACAGTGAGTGAAGAGGGGTCCGGTGAAACCTGCCTCTCCAATGCCCAGCCCTGTTATAAGAGGACTGCGTCAGAACTGTCGAGCTCTGAGGCTGAGGAAGCCTTGGAGAAGAGGGGAAGGGCTGAGCCAGGCTCTCACAGTTCCTCTGTGGAGCAGGACGAACCCCCCCCCCTCCGGTTCACCAGGTCAGTGTTCCTTCCTAACAATTGCACTGCAATCAACTCCATTGGAACGGCGAGCAGATATTGCTTTCCGGAGGACAGGATCTCGAAGTTCACCTCCCGACTGTGAGGATATTATGACATGAGATCCTGTTACAATATTGGCGGACACGTACGACTAGGTTTAGTGTTTTAATTATTTATTGTCTTTTAAAATGTTGTACCTGTTTTTAATAACTATATTCATGACCCTCACCTTCACGACAATTAATGTCAGGAGTGTGAAGTCGAGGGTGAGGGCACAGAGTATTTTATCCTTCCTTTACAATTTTAAGTCAGATGTGTTTTTAATTCAAGAATGCAACCTTCCGTTTTTAAAGAGGTACACGCAGTGGGAGGAGATGTGGCCACTCCCGTCCATATGGAGCGGATCAGACGAAAACAAGAATGACGGAGTGGCCATTTTAGTAAAAAATCCTCAGATTGTGGTGAAGGGCAGCACTGTGGTGAGACACGGTCGGGCACTTTTAGCACATTTGACTTTTATGGAACAGGATTTTAACCTCTTAAATGTTTATGGTTTTAATGACAAAAACAACAGGTACGAATTTTTGCAAGGATTTTAAGCTGACTGACTGCTTTAAATCCATGCATCCCAGAGAGGAGGGCTTCACCTGGACCAGTGGTGACGGCACCAGAGCCTCTCGCATCGATTACATTTTTACCCGGGGTTGCCCACCCACCGATGCTAGATTAATCCCTGTTTTCTTCTCAGATCACTCGATGCTGACCTGCACCCTCTCACTCTCTTCAGGTGTGACTGTAGGGACGGGTCTGTGGAAGCTCAACTGCTCCCTTCTAGAAGATAGGGAGTTAGTTAGTCAGTACAGGGAGCAGTACACAATGTGGCAGACCCTCAAGACTTCTACGATACACGAGCACTATGGTGGGAAATGGTTAAAAAAAGGACCCAGACTTTCTTTAGGCAGGCAGGTAAGAGAAGGAAAGATAGGGAAAACAGATGCATGATGGGACTGCAGAAAAGACTGCAGCGTTATTTTAGACTAACTTTACAAGGTTTGGATTTTAGTGAGGAGGTAAAATATATTAAGCGTGAAATGTCAATTTTAGCAGATAACAACAGTAAAGGTGTCATTTTAAGAAGCAGGGAGAAGCAGCTAGAGGAAGGGGAAAAGTGCACGCGATACTTCTTTAAAAAGATTTTAAATAAAAGAGGGGCAATTTTAAAACTAAAGGACCCTAATGGATGCACTTTTAATACTTCCAAAGAAATACGAGAGCACATAGAAAGTTTTTATTCTGAATTGTATAGAGAAAAAACTGTTTTTATTGACACCTTGAATGAAGTTTGAGATTCCACTGAACAGGTTTTAAGTGACAGTGTGCTTTTATCCCAAGATTTTAACATGCTTGAGTTAAATAAATCCATACAAGCTTTTACGAGAGGGAAGTCCCCAGGACAAGACGGACTTCCCTTGGAATTTTATTTGACATTTTGGGATCTTTTAGCACCTGACTTACTGACTGTTTTTATGGAATTCGAACGACTAGATCGGCTACCTGACAGTTTTAGGACAGGGATAGTGACCCTCCTATTTAAAAACAAAGACAAGACTGACATTAGAAACTGGAGACCAATCACGCTTTTAAACTTTGACTGTAAACTTTTTAGCAAACTTTTAGCAGTTCGGATGTCCCTTGTTTTAGAAGACTTGATTCACCCGGATCAAGCCTGTGCCGTCCCGGGGAGGAAGATCACCGACAGCCTCGTACTGATCCGAGACACCATCTGTTTTGCGAGAGACAGGAATATTCGGTTGGTTGTTTTAAACCTAGATTTTGAGAAAGCCTTCGATCGGGTCTCGCACCAGTACCTGTTCCAGGTACTGCAAAAAATGGGGTTTCCAGGGAGGTTTATTGCTTGGGTGGGATTGCTGTACAAAGACATCACCAGCAAATTCATGGTTAACGGGGATCTTACAAAAGCAGTGGAGATTAACTGCGGTGTCCGTCAGGGTTGTCCGTTATCCGCTCTCCTCTATGTAATCTGCATCGAACCGCTGGCACAGGTCTTGAGAAGGGACCCACGAATCCACGGGGTGGTAGTACCAGGGTCCGGGGGACTGAGCAGCAAATGCGTTTTATACATGGATGACATCAACGTTTTATGCACTGACCTTTTATCTGTCAACCGGACCCTGGACTTGACTGACTGGTTTGGGCGGGCTTCTGGTTCCAAACTGAACAGAAGCAAGACGCTAGCCCAATTTTATGGCCCTTGGACACCGACTGAATGTACAGGACTGCCCCTGACTGTGACTCAGACTGACCAAAAGATTCTGGGGATTAAATTTGACAGGGATGGGGGAGGGCATACAAATTGGCCAGACGTGGTAGGGAAAGTTAGGCAGAGACTGGGGTATTGGGGACTAAGGGAACTGACTATGGAAGGGAAGGTTTTAATCATTAAAGCCGTGATTTTACCTTTGCTTTTATTGGTCAGTTCTGTTTTTACCCCTCCGAGGAGAGTGATTTTAGACCTGGAACGAGCCATTTTTTATTTTTTATGGGGATCCAAGTGGGAAAGGTTGAGGAGAGGTGTGGTAAAAAGGCCAAAGGAGAAAGGAGGCAAGGGGGTTCCAGACCTGACCTTGTTTTTAACGACCTTGTACGCCACAGCGCACATTGGAGCAGCCACAGCCCCATCCAGAAACCCAAAAACTGCGGCCATGGCACGCTTCTGGATGGGGTCCTACCTCAGACACTTAAAGATTTTACCCACTGATCTTAAAGTTCCTGTGTCTTTTAACCTGCCACCAGCCTACACTGCGATGAAAAATTTCCTAAAGAATTTTAATCTGGAACATGAGAAGTTGTCGGTTTTAACCAGCCATCGCTCTCTTTTATGTGTTGTGCAGGAGCGCGAGCCGGTGAGTCCAGTGCAGGGGCTTGCACTCGGCGAACCCCAAACAGTTTGGCGCAACGTGAACCATCCTGCTCTTTCAAACAAGCTCCGGGATCTGTCCTGGATGGTGGCCCACGAGATCCTCCCGGTCAGGTCCGTAATGCACTCCCGGGGAATGGCAAGACTGTCAATCTGCCCCCGACCGGGTTGTGGCACCCCGGAGTCGGTGAGGCATCTGCTCTGGGAGTGCGGCGCTGCTGTGGACCTGTGGGAAATGGCCAGCTCCTTGAATTTCCCGTACTTGCCAGCAAGGGAGGTCCTCACTGCACAACTGGTCCTCTACGGAGTGAACCGAAAACAAGTGCCTGCAAAAGAACATGCAAAGCAGTGGCTCGCCATCACCGCCATCAAAGACGCCATCTGGACCTCCAGAAACTTGCTGGTAAGGAAGCACATGCAGATCCCCCCCGTGGCTGCGTTCCGGATGGCGGCAGCAACCGTCAAAGCAGCTGAAGCTGCAGGCGGAAGGCTGCGGACGCAGCCACAAAGAAGAATCGCCTCTGTGCCCATTCGGACAAAGGAGCTGGACCCACGAAAATAAGGACACAGCAGCGGCGGCCTGGCTCTCCGGGTGAGGCAGGCGGGAAGGAGCACGAGGGCGGGGGATCTCCTCTGGGCACCGGGGCAGGACCCCGACAGACCGGCTGTTTGGAGGAGCAGGATGAGTTCCCCTTGGTAGGGACTCACTGCGCTCCGGCACAAACTGAAAGATCAGCAGAGCCTTTTAAACAATGCACTCCTCTTTTAAAGACTGTTTTAAGGATATTTGACACAGTTTTAACTTGTATAAGATTATCTTTTCACAAACACTTTTATCTGTATAACCTCTTTTAAGGCAGAATTTTAATGTCTTAGATGTGTTTTTACAGAATTGTGTACACATACTATGTGAAAAGAATTATATGAATGTATATATGAGTATTAAGTGTCAATAAAACTTTTCGAAAGAAAAAAAAAAAATCTGTTCTTATCAGTTTAATATCTGATATGTCCTCTATTAGAGGATACCATATTAAGCAGATTTTTAGAACTGGGAGCTGAGAAAGGGGCTTGCCTCACTCGCTCTACGCATTGACCTGGTATTACAGAGCTGCCAGGAACGGTGCACCCTCCTTCTGCCTTATGTAAAACCAACGACTGTTGCATGCTGACTGGAAATCAGTGTGGGTGATATTCTGAGATGAACCAGGACTGAAAGTCTTGTTGTCAGAAATGGGGTCGGTCTAAATCTATCTATACTAAAGATGCACTGAAGATGTACTAAAGATGTACTAAAGATGCACTAAAGATGCACTAAAGATGTACTAAAGATGTACTAAGGATGTACTAAAGATGTACTAAAGATGCACTAAAGATGTACTAAAGATGTGCTAAAGATGCACTAAAGATGCACTAAAGATGTACTAAAGATGCATTAAAGATGTACTAAAGATGTACTAAAGGTGTACTAAAGATGTACTAAAGATGTTCTGATAAAGTTAAGTGGTTGGAACTGCTACTGCCTTCTTATTTCCAACCAACACCACACCATTCCTGATGCAACTCTCTGCATTTATCCGGGCTTGAGACCGGCACAAGGGAGATACTAGCAATGCTACGTTAGCTCCTGCTAACCGCACTACCGGTAATACCATGAGGCTGCATTGCCCTGTATGGTTTGATTTGTAATCTTTGATGTTCAACATCTTTTATTTGATCTGTATCTTTGATGTTCATCATCTTTTATTTGATCTGTATCTTTGATGTTCATCATCTTTTATTTGATTTGTATCTTTGATGTTCATCATCTTTTAATTTGATCTTTGATCAGTGATTGAACAGCTGTGATTGGACAGCAAAGAATGAACCTTTTTTGTATCGAGACAGGATGGATCTCAGAATTAAATGTGTTCCAAGATTGATCAAGAAGTTGATTGCATGCTTAATTTATTTGGAAAATATTTACGCCGGATGCCTGGATACAAAGAACACCTCCCCGTCGGGGAATCGAACCCCGGTCTTCCGCGTGACGGGCGGAGGTACTGTCCACTATACTAACGAGGAAGACAGACGAGCAAGGTGACGCCCGCTGGGAAAGTATGGACAGTCGTGTTTATATACTGTCCTTTTCGCCACGGCTTTCGTCTACGGCCATACCACTCTGAACACGCCTGATCTCGTCCGATCTCGGAAGCTAAGCAGGGTCGGGCCTGGTTAGTACTTGGATGGGAGACCGCCTGGGAATACCAGGTGCCGTAAGCTTTTCCTCATCCCTGAGGCTGCGGGCAAACAAAATGGAATTTTTTCATCCAAAAGTCGGAAATCAAGATGGTTGTCAATTTGAACACTTGTGATTGATGACTTTCCTTGAGCAGTTGATTGATTTCATAGGTTGATTTTATTTATTTATTTATTTTTAATGACACAAGCATGGATGACGCCAGAGTAAAATGACCATGTGTGATTATATATATAAAATTGTGCTTCCTTTGATTTTTAGATATTTTATTTGATCTGTATATTTGATGTTCATCATCTTTTAATTTGATCTTTGATCAGTGACTGAACAGCTGCGATTGGACAGCAGAGATTGGACCTTTTTTGTATCCAGACAGGATTGATTTCAGAATTAAATGTATTCCAAGATTGATCAAGATCAAGAAGTTTAATGCATGAATAATTCTTTTGGAAAATATTTTCGCCGGATGCCATTTTTTGTGTTCTATGCTTTCGCCACAAGAGGGCGAAAGTACTCTGATGCTGAGAAATAGGGACTGCAGAAGAAACGAGAGGAGCGAGAGAGAGAATGAGAGAAGAAGAATGCAGAGTTGATGTTCCAGTGCGAGTTGTACTCAAGATGTACTAAAGATGCACTAAAGATGTACTAAAGATGTACTAAAGATGTACTAAAGATGTTCTGATAAAGTTAAGTGGTTGGAACTGCTACTGCCTTCTTATTTCCAACCAACACCACACCATTCCTGATGCAACGCTCTGCATTTATCCGGGCTTGAGACCGGCACAAGGGAGATACTAGCAATGCTACGCTAGCTCCTGCTAACCGCACTACCGGTACTACCATGAGGCTGCATTGCCCTGTATGGTTTGATTTGTATCTTTGATGTTCAACATCTTTTATTTGATCTGTATCTTTGATGTTCATCATCGTTTATTTGATCTGTATCTTTGATGTTCATCATCTTTTATTTGATTTGTATCTTTGATGTTCATCATCTTTTAATTTGATCTTTGATCAGTGATTGAACAGCTGTGATTGGACAGCAAAGAATGAACCTTTTTTGTATCGAGACAGGACGGATCTCAGAATTAAATGTGTTCCAAGATTGATCAAGAAGTTGATTGCATGCTTAATTTCTTTGGAAAATATTTACGCCGGATGCCTGGATACAAAGAACATCTCCCCGTCGGGGAACCGAACCCCGGTCTTCCGCGTGACAGGCGGAGATACAAGGTGACGCCCGCTGGGAAAGTTTTTTTTTTTTTTTAATACACGGCGGTCCGCCAAGTTTGGACAGTCGTGTTTATATACTGTCCTTTTCGCCGCGGCTTTCGTCTACGGCCATACCACTCTGAACACGCCCGATCTCATCCGATCTCGGAAGCTAAGCAGGGTTGGGCCTGGTGTTGGGGATAAAGTCTCTAACATTGTTGTAATTATTTTCAAACGCATCGAAATGAATCAGGCAGAGGTAAGGATTCTTTCTCTCTGACGCAGCCAAGACCGAATGGTCTGGCGCGCTCCTCCAAAACCCACTCCGTTCCGCTTTCCGGAACATGTTTATTTATCACCTTCGTAGCTCCACCTCTTGACCCAGTGACATCACAATACTTTTAGGGCGCAAACATCGCTGCCCACCAGATGGGACTGTTCTTCACCTAACAGTTACATTACATTGAAAATTAGCAAATAACCCTAAAATTCCCTCCTGTATTTTCATTGTAAAACTGTAACATTCTTCTGGTTTCTACAAAACATTCAGGGTTAACTAAACATGCTTGGACTAAACTATCAGAAAACAATCACAGAACAAAATCAGTACAATCAAAATCAATACCTGAGTTATTACATTCATGATCTGAGTTCTTACATTCATGACCTGACCTGAATCAGGGAGGAAGGCGAAAAACCCGTATTTTGCATAATTCTTCTTCAAATCCAAACTTCTTTCAGTCGGGAAAATTCCTTCCACAATCCAGCTGCACCTGCGATTATCTTAATGACCCCCAATTCAGGCATTTTAACAATCCTCCTAATACAATGTCAAACATCTCATTCCTCGTCAACAAGGAAAACAAACATGAAAAAACATAAAATCAAATCAGCACAAAAACAATCAACATTCATTTCCACAATCTAAATGTTACCGTCAAACCCTTTATTCACAAATCCTACGTTAGCGCATTACCGATGTTTCTCCTAGTTTGAATTACTTTAACATTTTACCAGCATTATCTTTTCTATACTGTAATTTGAAAACAGTGACATGATTATTTTATCTTTATTGCTCCAAAGTTTTAACACATCTGGAACATTCTGAACTCTAAATTAAATTATTACAATGTCTATACTATGGATGGATAATCATAACAATCTTTTACTGTCTTATTAACTCAACTTGTCACTATAATTTAGCTACTTTTACTTACTCTAATGTTATCAAAAGTCATATGCTTATACACTTTTACGTTGTTGTAGACTTACTTCTATTTTAGTATAATTGTTAACCTATCTTTCTATTAATTTCATGCCTATTGGAATACCAAATAGCAATGGTTTAGTTAAATTTAGTTTATGAATTTAAATCTACATCCTGCTCATTAGTGTTATTTAATCTATTTTAGGATTCTAATTGCATCGTACGCTTCTCCACTTAATCATAAATTACTGACAGTTGCAATTAATACAGTATAACGATACCAGGTGTTGGTTAACTACTCCTATGAAACTCTCCTAATCTGCATAGATTACTTTATGACGTTCTTCTAGTCACACATCTCTAGACAAACATTCAAACAGATTACACTTTGGAAAATGCAAACTGTTCTCGGTGTTAAGTCAGTCTCGTTCTCGTTCCTTGTCCATCAGCAAATCTTCTTGAAAAGTGATTCAGCTTCACTGTCAGTGTTCTTGTCCTGCGTTACACTGTGAGGGTCTCTTCCTCACGGATCTTAAAATGAGTGTGATTCAATCTCTCACCACCTCTTTCTGATCAGACTTCCTGTCTGCATCTCTGGATCAGTTTGGCAAGAGTCGTTTCCTCCTGCAGTGCAACGGATGGATTCAGGGGGAACTCTGGATGTTCACGTCTCGTTGGTGTCGTCAGCATGACTGAGTGGTCCTCCCTTCCTCGGTCCGGACCGTCTGCTGCTTCCTGATGGTTTCCATGAAGACGCCAACACCAAACACGCTCTGTAGATTCGCCCTCCTGTCGGGACAAAGAAAAACTTCGGCAGATCATTTGCTCTCTGGACATCGTTCAGAGTGTGCTTCATCTATTCACTCAACGCTTCCTCTTCACTTCTTCTCTTCACCAAATCGATGTACTGCATCCATGGCTTTTGGTTTCTTCCGTGCATTGGCCAAACCTCATTTTAGCCTTCTCTACACTAGCCTAGCGCTCTGATATACAGTGACATCTGACCTGCATGTTGTTTCACATCCTACCACCTGATTCACAAAATCATCACCGTTATAACTAGTTATTATGGCTACTGGAACAGCATTTAGCGATTCTACACATATACAGTGGTACCTCAGCTTACGAATTTAATCCGTTCCGGGACTAGCTTCGTAACGTGAAAACTTCGTAAGTAGAGACGCGTTTTGAATGTAAATGCACTAATCCGTTCCAAGCCACGCAAAAGTTTGATTTTTTTTATTAAAACATAAAAGCGCATCAGAACATGAAACAAATACACGCTAAAATTAGATTACCGCACAATAAACATAAAACGAGAGGCACATCATGTAAAAAATCCAAAGAATAAAGAAAATAATAAAAATATTAATTTACCGTTTAGCTGTTATTTTTTGTCCTCTGTGTTTATTGGTCCTTTGCGGTGTTTCCTGCGTCGCGTTTCTTGAAGTACTGATCCAATGACGTCTGCTTTTGCCGGCTTTTGACAATCTGTCGGAAATGTCCGAGGCAGACATCATCATAGTGAGCAATAGCCCGACTTGTCAGAACTTTTTCCGGGTGATTCTTTTCCACAAATTCCGAGACTTCATGGAATTTCGCTAAAATGTCTTTAATTTGGGCTGATGGAATGATGGCTGCGTCCTCCTCCTCCTCGTCTCTGAACTCCTCCTGCACAGCGGTGTGCTGCATCGCCTCCAATTCTTGCAGCTCCTTCGTGGACAGCTCCTCGTGCTCCTGAATCAGCTCGTTGATGTCCTCCTCATCCACCTCAAGACCCATGCCCTGTCCCAGCGAAATAATTTGGTCAACTTCACTGTCCACCTCGAGCCCCTCAACATGTAGTGGGGCAACTGCATCAGGCCACAGCTTTGTCCAAGCTGCATTAAGGCTACGTGTGGTCACCTCCTGCCAGGCCATGTCGATCATCTTGAGACAAACAACAATGTCGAAGTGCTCCTTCCAAAACTCACGAAGAGTAAGCTGGGTGTTTTCAGTGATGTCAAAACATCTCCTGAACAGGTTTTTTGTGTAGAGTTTTTTAAAGTTTGCAATGACTTGTTGGTCCATGGGCTGGAGGATAGAGGTGGTGTTAGGTGGGAGGTACAGCACCTTAATAAACGAAAACTCCTCCAGGATATCATCTTCAAGGCCGGGCGGGTGGACAGGGGCATTATCAAGAATGAGGAGGCACTTGTAGGGGAGATTGTTCTCCTCTAGGTACCCCTTAACAGCAGGGCCAAAAACCAAATTAACCCATTCAACAAAATATTGTCGGGTGACCCAGGCCTTGGCATTTGCCCTCCATAGCACATTAAGTTTTTCTTTTATTATTTTGTGAGCCTTGAATGCTCTGGGATTTTCGGAGTGGTACACCAGCAGGGGCTTGATTTTGCAGTCCCCGCTGGCATTGGCGCAAAGGGCGAGCGTAAGGCGGTCCTTCATGGGCTTGTGGCCCGGCATTTTCTTCTCCTCCATTGTAATGAAGGTGCGGCGTGGCATCTTTTTCCAAAAAAGGCCCGTCTCATCACAATTAAAAACTTGCTGTGCACCGTAGTCCTCATCGATCATTAATTGTGTGAATTTTTGTACAAATTCGGCGGCCGCTTCGTGGTCGGCGCTAGATGCCTCGCCATGGCGAACAACAGAGTGAAGTCCAGTCCTCCTTTTAAACTTCTCGAACCACCCACGCGATGCCTTAAACTCCGGGTGTGGTCCTTGTGCCGAATTTCCTTCGCCTGTGTCCTCCTTCGCTATGTCGGTAAAAATGGCGATTGCTTTTGCGCAAATTATGGCCTCCGTCACTGTGTCACCAGCGATCTCTTTATCTTTTATCCACATGAGCAACAACCTCTCCATCTCGTCGTTCGCTGCTGACCGCCTCTTGGAAATGACAGAGAGGCCTTTGGAAGGAACCGTAGCTTTTAGGGCTTCCTTTTGTTTTATTATCGTGCCGATTGTGGATATATTACGGCCATATTCTTTTGCGAGATCACTCAAGCGCATCCCCTTTTCATACCTTTCTATTATCTCTTTCTTTGTTTCTATGGCCAGAATAAGTCTCTTCCTCTTCTTTTCTCCTGTTTTGGGGTCCATTGTGAATAACGTGGGTTCTCTCTCTCTCTCGCTGCATACACACAAACACGTAGCATGCCGGGATACACGTAGCATGCCGGGATACACGCATACGCAATGGGTTGCCAGGCAGATTTTAGGCGATAGCCAATGGCAGAGCAGCTACGAGCAGCTATTTTTGACTTTGTAGCCTGAAACGCCTTCGTAACGAGAGGCAATATTTTCCCATTCAGAAACTTCGTAACCTGAAAATTTCGGATGTAGGGACATTCGTAAATAGAAGTACCACTGTATACAGCAAACAAATTTTTTTTTTAGTATTATTTTTATTCTTCCAGAGTAATTATTGATTTAATTACTGCTGTGCAATCCCTCCTGTTTGAACTATGAAAGTATTCCATGGTTCAAACTTGCTTCCATTAGTAAATCTAGTCTACTCTATCAGCATTAGCCTAACTTGGTTAATACAATGTCTCAAAATAATTCCTACTCTTACATTACGTTCACAACATATTATATACATCACTCAATTTGGAATGAAATAAATTCAAAAGAGTTTCCATGTGCCTCTCACCCTATGCTCGTCTGAGATGCTCCTATTGAGGGCGCCATGTGTTGGCTGGAAGGTTCAACACCTCCAGTCCGTCAGGCATCTCCTCTGCTGTTGTCTGAGATGTTCCTTCGACCGTACAGCGCTTCCGTTGGCTGTCGTTTCTGCATCACAGCTTAGCAGTCTCTCCTGGTGTTCCTGGAGCTGTTATCGGCATTTTCAACTCAGAACAAAACACATTTCTTTATTGACACACGATAAAATCTTTGAACCTCTTCCTTCCTTCATTTCACGTTTCACTATTGAGAACCCATATGTTGGCTGAGAGTTTATCTGCTCCCAGTCCAATCCGGGATTCCTCCTGCTATGGTAGAAAAAGCAATAGCATTAAATTTACATGTTATATTCACAAATGTCAAGTTCCCAATTCACATCTGAATTGATTCAAGTCTGTCTCTAGTCGTCTCATCTTCCTTCAGTCTGAAGTCAGTCTTTAACCTCTTTATCTGTCTTGTACCGTACAGTCAAAAGTCTCTTTAGATGTGTGCGTGTGTTTGTGCAATTACCTGTCTGCCGCTGAATTGGCATCAAGTCTTTTAGATTTTATTTAGATCCTGAGATTACTTTAGTTTTTAATCTATCAACAAACTCTAAACTCCTGCTGCATGTCTTCATGGATTCAGCTTTTGTTTCAGAAGACCTTTTGTGGCTATGCATTCCACAAACCATGGACAATGGGTCTGCAACCAGCCGGTCTCTCTCAAACAAAAGGTGTCTTCAGAAACATTTGCATATCAAATGACTGTAGAGACGTGGTTCTGTCATGCTAATTTGGAATTCACACAGACTTTTTCTGCTTAAACCTCCATTTTGTAGTTGTCCTGGTCTCCATCTTGGAGCTGCCATGTGGTCTCAGCAAAAGTCTCCATTTTGTTGTTGTCCTGGTCTCCATCTTGGAGCTGCCATGTGGTCTCAGCATGCCGTTTTCTCCATGCTGCTCCTTTGTCTCTTCTGAAACGCTCAGAACAATCTTTACAAATCATATTTCTTACATGTTACATTTCCAACACTTACCACATTCTGGTTTCTTTTCCTCAACTTAGCTGTTCTTCCACACATTCTCAATACTTTCCGTATACTCACCGGTTCCTGCTTCTTCCTTCTGACGTTCTTCTCCACTTCATCCAAGCGACCTTCTCAATCCTTCTTAAATCTCCTCCATCATTAAACATCCTCTCGTACTTTAATTACCAAAACATCACTTTTTCCTTCTTCTTTGCTAGAAATAATCTATTTACAAACAATCTACCTTCCTAGATGTTTATCTTCAACTGGGAAAGTTATCCCCCCTTGCACGAATGTCCAGTCGAGGCCTGCAGAACTCACTGAGACATTCTGCAACCCACGTTATCCTGTTGCTCACGATTTTTATTTTTAAAGTTTTTTATAGCATGCTGTTTTATGTTACAGTTCCCCATGTGCTCCTCTGCTTAGCACCATTCAAGCATCCATACATACACACGTTACTTGTCGTTACATTCAATGGCCATATATTCAATCCGCTCTCCGGATCAGTTTTAGAAATCTGGGATTTCAAGGCAATCACAAATAAAATGAGTCCTATTTTACAGTCTGCTCCTCAGACCAGTTTCAAGAATCACTAGGATTCCAAGGCAATCACAAACAAAATGAGTCTTATTTTACATTCGGTCTGCTACTCCAAACCAGTTTTAGAAATCTCACAGGGATTTCAGGGCAAACATAAATAACATGAGTCCCGTTTTAGTACTTCCTTCCTCAGATAACGTTTAAGACGAAACCCGTACATGCAATCGACAAGCACGCGACGCGCGCGCGACGCGCGCGCGACCTCCATTCTCACTCATTCACACACAAACATCTTAAATCCTTACTTACCTTCGTCCATCGATGCGTATTTCCCGCTGTTCCTCCGTCACACGGATTTCCCGTCGGACCGAAACGTGAATGGGGCCTTCTCCGAGGACCCGCTCCGTTGCCGACTGGCCACCGCCATGCCAGCGCAAAAACCGCGTGCGTCCGCGCTCCTGCCGCACGTTCCGGACCGTGGATTCACGTGATATTGGATTCGCGGATCAAGGACCAATAAATGTTGGGGATAAAGTCTCTAACATTGTGATTTTATTTACAAACGCATCGAAATGAATCAGGCAGAAGCACGGATCTTTTTTCTCTGACGCAGCCAAGACCGAATGGTCTGGCGCGCTCCTCCAAACCAACTCCGTTCCGCTTTCCGGAACATGTTTATTTATCACCTTCGTAGCTCCACCTCTTGACCCAGTGACATCACAATACTTTTAGGGCGCAAACATCGCTGCCCACCAGATGGGACTGTTCTTCACCTAACAGTTACATTACATTGAAAATTAGCAAATAACCCTATCACCTGGTTAGTACTTGGATGGGAGACCGCCTGGGAATACCCGGTGCCGTAAGCTTTTCCTCATCCCTGAGGCTGCGGGCAAACAAAATGGAATTTTTTCATCCAAAAGTAGGAAATCAAGATGGTTGTCAATTTGAAGACTTGTGATTGATGACTTTCCTTGAGCAGTTGATTGATTTCATAGGTTGATTTTATTTATTTATTTATTTTTAATGACACAAGCATGGATGACGCCAGAGTAAAATGACCATGTGTGATTATATATATAAAATTGTGCTTCCTTTGATTTTTAGATATTTTATTTGATCTGTATATTTGATGTTCATCATCTTTTAATTTGATCTTTGATCAGTGACTGAACAGCTGCGATTGGACAGCAGAGATTGGACCTTTTTTGTATCCAGACAGGATCGATTTCAGAATTAAATGTATTCCAAGATTGATCAAGATCAAGAAGTTTAATGCATGAATAATTCTTTTGGAAAATATTTTCGCCGGATGCCATTTTTTGTGTTCTATGCTTTCGCCACAAGAGGTCGAAAGTACTCTGATGCTGAGAAATAGGGACTGCAGAAGAAGCGAGAGGAGCGAGAGAGAGAGAATGAGAGAAGAATGCAGAGTTGATGTTCCAGTGCGAGTTGTACTCAAGATGTACTAAAGATGCACTAAAGATGTACTAAAGATGTACTAAAGATGTACTAAAGATGTACTAAAGATGTTCTGATAAAGTTAAGTGGAGTTGGAACTGCTACTGCCTTCTTATTTCCAACCAACACCACACCATTCCTGATGCAACTCTCTGCATTTATCCGGGCTTGAGACCGGCACAAGGGAGAAACTAGCAATGCTACGTTAGCTCCTGCTAACCACACTACCGGTACTACCTTGAGGCTGCATTGCCCTGTATGGTTTGATTTGTATCTTTGATGTTCAACATCTTTTATTTGATCTGTATCTTTGATGTTCATCATCTTTTATTTGATCTGTATCTTTGATGTTCATCATCTTTTATTTGATCTGTATCTTTGATGTTCATCATCTTTTATTTGATTTGTATATTTGATGTTCATCATCTTTTAATTTGATCTTTGATCAGTGATTGAACAGCTGCGATTGGACAGCAGAGATTGGACCTTTTTTGTATCCAGACAGGATCGATTTCAGAATTAAATGTATTCCAAGATTGATCAAGATCAAGAAGTTTAATGCATGAATAATTCTTTTGGAAAATATTTTCGCCGGATGCCATTTTTTGTGTTCTATGCTTTCGCCACAAGAGGGCGAAAGTACTCTGATGCTGAGAAATAGGGACTGCAGAAGAAGCGAGAGGAGCGAGAGAGAGAATGAGAGAAGAAGAATGCAGAGTTGATGTTCCAGTGCGAGTTGTACTCAAGATGTACTAAAGATGCACTAAAGATGTACTAAAGATGTACTAAAGATGTTCTGATAAAGTTAAGTGGTTGGAACTGCTACTGCCTTCTTATTTCCAACCAACACCACACCATTCCTGATGCAACTCTCTGCATTTATCCGGGCTTGAGACCGGCACAAGGGAGATACTAGCAATGCTACGTTAGCTCCTGCTAACCGCACTACCGGTACTACCATGAGGCTGCATTGCCCTGTATGGTTTGATTTGTATCTTTGATGTTCATCATCTTTTATTTGATTTGTATCTTTGACGTTCATCATCTTTTATTTGATCTGTATCTTTGATGTTCATCATCTTTTATTTGATCTGTATCTTTGATGTTCATCATCTTTTATTTGATTTGTATCTTTGATGTTCATCATCTTTTAATTTGATCTTTGATCAGTGATTGAACAGCTGTGATTGGACAGCAAAGAATGAACCTTTTTTGTATCGAGACAGGATGGATCTCAGAATTAAATGTGTTCCAAGATTGATCAAGAAGTTGATTGCATGCTTAATTTATTTGGAAAATATTTGCGCCAGATGCCTGGATACAAAGAACACCTCCCCGTCGGGGAATCAAACCCCGGTCTTCCGCGTGACAGGCAGAGATACTGTCCACTATACTAACGAGGAAGACACAGGTGCGCAAGGTGACGCCCGCTGGGAAAGTATTTTTTTTTTTGTAATACACGGCGGTCCGCTGAGTTTGGACAGTTGTGTTTATATACTGTCCTTTTCGCCACTGCTTTCGTCTATGGCCATACCACTCTGGACACGCCCGACCTCGTCCGATCTCGGAAGCTAAGCAGGGTAGGGCCTGGTTAGTACTTGGATGGGAGACCGCCTGGGAATACCAGGTGCCGTAAGATTTTCCTCATCCCTGAGGCTGCGGGCAAACAAAATGGAATTTTTTCATCCAAAAGTCGGAAATCAAATGGTTGTCAATTTGAAGACTTGTGATTGATGGCTTTCCTTGAGCAGTTGATTGATTTCATAGGTTGATTTTATTTATTTATTTATTTTTAATGACACAAGCATGGATGACGCCAGAGTAAAATGACCATGTGTGATTATATATATGAAATTGTGCTTCCTTTGATTTTTAGATATTTTATTTGATCTGTATATTTGATGTTCATCATATTTTAATTTGATCTTTGATCAGTGATTGAACAGCTGAGATTGGAAAGCAGAGATTGGACCTTTTTTGTATCCAGACAGGATCGATTTCAGAATTAAATGTATTCCAAGATTGATCAAGATCAAGAAGTTTAATGCATGAATAATTCTTTTGGAAAATATTTTCGCCGGATGCCATTTTTTGTGTTCTATGCTTTCGCCACAAGAGGGCGTAAGTACTCTGATGCTGAGAAATAAGGACTGCAGAAGAAGCGAGAGGAGCGAGAGAGAGAATGAGAGAAGAAGAATGCAGAGTTGATGTTCCAGTGCGAGTTGTACTCAAGATGTACTAAAGATGCACTAAAGATGTACTAAAGATGTACTAAAGATGTACTAAAGCTGCACTAAAGATGTACTAAAGATGTTCTGATAAAGTTAAGTGGTTGGAACTGCTACTGCCTTCTTATTTCCAACCAACACCACACCATTCCTGATGCAACTCTCTGCATTTATCCGGGCTTGAGACCGGCACAAGGGAGATACTAGCAATGCTACGTTAGCTCCTGCTAACCGCACGACCGGTACTACCATGAGGCTGCATTGCCCTGTATGGTTTGATTTGTATCTTTGATGTTCAACATCTTTTATTTGATTTGTATCTTTGATGTTCATCATCTTTTATTTGATCTGTATCTTTGATGTTCATCATCTTTTATTTGATCTGTATCTTTGATGTTCATCATCTTTTATTTGATTTGTATCTTTGATGTTCATCATCTTTTAATTTGATCTTTGATCAGTGATTGAACAGCTGTGATTGGACAGCAGAGATTGGACCTTTTTTGTATCCAGACAGGATCGATTTCAGAATTAAATGTATTCCAAGATTGATCAAGATCAAGAAGTTTAATGCATGAATAATTCTTTTGGAAAATATTTTCGCCGGATGCCATTTTTTGTGTTCTATGCTTTCGCCACAAGAGGGCGAAAGTACTCTGATGCTGAGAAATAGGGACTGCAGAAGAAGCGAGAGGAGCGAGAGAGAGAATGAGAGAAGAAGAATGCAGAGTTGATGTTCCAGTGCGAGTTGTACTCAAGATGTACTAAAGATGCACTAAAGATGTACTAAAGATGTACTAAAGATGTACTAAAGCTGCACTAAAGATGTACTAAAGATGTACTAAAGATGTTCTGATAAAGTTAAGTGGTTGGAACTGCTACTGCCTTCTTATTTCCAACCAACACCACACCATTCCTGATGCAACTCTCTGCATTTATCCGGGCTTGAGACCGGCACAAGGGAGATACTAGCAATGCTACGTTAGCTCCTGCTAACCGCACGACCGGTACTACCATGAGGCTGCATTGCCCTGTATGGTTTGATTTGTATCTTTGATGTTCAACATCTTTTATTTGATTTGTATCTTTGATGTTCATCATCTTTTAATTTGATCTTTGATCAGTGCTTGAACAGCTGTGATTGGACAGCAGAGATTGGACCTTTTTTGTATCCAGACAGGATCGATTTCAGAATTAAATGTATTCCAAGATTGATCAAGATCAAGAAGTTTAATGCATGAATAATTCTTTTGGAAAATATTTTCGCCGGATGCCATTTTTTGTGTTCTATGCTGTCGCCACAAGAGGGCGAAAGTACTCTGATGCTGAGAAATAGGGACTGCAGAAGAAGCGAGAGGAGCGAGAGAGAGAATGAGAGAAGAAGAATGCAGAGTTGATGTTCCAGTGCGAGTTGTACTCAAGATGTACTAAAGATGCACTAAAGATGTACTAAAGATGCACTAAAGATGTACTAAAGATGTACTAAAGATGTTCTGATAAAGTTAAGTGGTTGGAACTGCTACTGCCTTCTTATTTCCAACCAACACCACACCATTCCCGATGCAACTCTCTGCATTTATCCGGGCTTGAGACCGGCACAAGGGAGATACTAGCAATGCTACGTTAGCTCCTGCTAACCGCACTACCGGTACTACCATGAGGCTGCATTGCCCTGTATGGTTTGATTTGTATCTTTGACGTTCATCATCTTTTATTTGATCTGTATCTTTGATGTTCAACATCTTTTATTTGATCTGTATCTTTGATGTTCATTATCTTTTATTTGATCTGTATCTTTGATGTTCATCATCTTTTATTTGATCTGTATCTTTGATGTTCATCATCTTTTATTTGATCTGTATCTTTGATGTCCATCATCTTTTATTTGATCTGTATCTTTGATGTTCATCATCTTTTATTTGATTTGTATATTTGATGTTCATCATCTTTTAATTTGATCTTTGATCAGTGATTGAACAGCTGCGATTGGACAGCAGAGATTGGACCTTTTTTGTATCCAGACAGGATCGATTTCAGAATTAAATGTATTCCAAGATTGATCAAGATCAAGAAGTTTATTGCATGAATAATTCTTTTGGAAAATATTTTCGCCGGATGCCTTTTTTTGTGTTCTATGCTTTCGCCACAAGAGGGCGTAAGTACTCTGATGCTGAGAAATAGGGACTGCAGAAGATGCGAGAGGAGCGAGAGAGAGAATGAGAGAAGAATGCAGAGTTGATGTTCCAGTGCGAGTTGTACTCAAGATGTACTAAAGATGTACTAAAGATGTACTAAAGATGTACTAAAGATGTACTAAAGCTGCACTAAAGATGTACTAAAGATGTACTAAAGATGTTCTGATAAAGTTAAGTGGTTGGAACTGCTACTGCCTTCTTATTTCCAACAAACACCACACCATTCCTGATGCAACTCTCTGCATTTATCCGGGCTTGAGACCGGCACAAGGGAGATACTAGCAATGCTACGTTAGCTCCTGCTAACCGCACGACCGGTACTACCATGAGGCTGCATTGCCCTGTATGGTTTGATTTGTATCTTTGATGTTCAACATCTTTTATTTGATTTGTATCTTTGATGTTCATCATCTTTTATTTGATCTGTATCTTTGATGTTCATCATCTTTTATTTGATCTGTATCTTTGATGTTCATCATCTTTTATTTGATTTGTATCTTTGATGTTCATCATCTTTTAATTTGATCTTTGATCAGTGATTGAACAGCTGTGATTGGACAGCAGAGATTGGACCTTTTTTGTATCCAGACAGGATCGATTTCAGAATTAAATGTATTCCAAGATTGATCAAGATCAAGAAGTTTAATGCATGAATAATTCTTTTGGAAAATATTTTCGCCGGATGCCATTTTTTGTGTTCTATGCTTTCGCCACAAGAGGGCGAAAGTACTCTGATGCTGAGAAATAGGGACTGCAGAAGAAGCGAGAGGAGCGAGAGAGAGAATGAGAGAAGAAGAATGCAGAGTTGATGTTCCAGTGCGAGTTGTACTCAAGATGTACTAAAGATGCACTAAAGATGTACTAAAGATGTACTAAAGATGTACTAAAGCTGCACTAAAGATGTACTAAAGATGTACTAAAGATGTTCTGATAAAGTTAAGTGGTTGGAACTGCTACTGCCTTCTTATTTCCAACCAACACCACACCATTCCTGATGCAACTCTCTGCATTTATCCGGGCTTGAGACCGGCACAAGGGAGATACTAGCAATGCTACGTTAGCTCCTGCTAACCGCACGACCGGTACTACCATGAGGCTGCATTGCCCTGTATGGTTTGATTTGTATCTTTGATGTTCAACATCTTTTATTTGATTTGTATCTTTGATGTTCATCATCTTTTAATTTGATCTTTGATCAGTGATTGAACAGCTGCGATTGGACAGCAGAGATTGGACCTTTTTTGTATCCAGACAGGATCGATTTCAGAATTAAATGTATTCCAAGATTGATCAAGATCAAGAAGTTTAATGCATGAATAATTCTTTTGGAAAATATTTTCGCCGGATGCCATTTTTTGTGTTCTATGCTGTCGCCACAAGAGGGCGAAAGTACTCTGATGCTGAGAAATAGGGACTGCAGAAGAAGCGAGAGGAGCGAGAGAGAGAATGAGAGAAGAAGAATGCAGAGTTGATGTTCCAGTGCGAGTTGTACTCAAGATGTACTAAAGGTGCACTAAAGATGTACTAAAGATGCACTAAAGATGCACTAAAGATGTACTAAAGATGTACTAAAGATGTACTAAAGATGTACTAAAGATGTTCTGATAAAGTTAAGTGGTTGGAACTGCTACTGCCTTCTTATTTCCAACCAACACCACACCATTCCTGATGCAACTCTCTGCATTTATCCGGGCTTGAGACCGGCACAAGGGAGATACTAGCAATGCTACGTTAGCTCCTGCTAACCGCACTACCCGTACTACCATGAGGCTGCATTGCCCTGTATGGTTTGATTTGTATCTTTGATGTTCATCATCTTTTATTTGATCTGTATCTTTGATGTTCATCATCTTTTATTTGATCTGTATCTTTGATGTTCATCATCTTTTATTTGATTTGTATCTTTGATGTTCATCATCTTTTATTTGATTTGTATCTTTGATGTTCATCATCTTTTAATTTGATCTTTGATCAGTGATTGAACAGCTGTGATTGGACAGCAAAGAATGAACCTTTTTTGTATCGAGACAGGATGGATCTCAGAATTAAATGTGTTCCAAGATTGATCAAGAAGTTGATTGCATGCTTAATTTCTTTGGAAAATATTTACGCCGGATGCCTGGATACAAAGAACATCTCCCCGTCGGGGAACCGAACCCCGGTCTTCCGCGTGACAGGCGGAGATACAAGGTGACGCCCGCTGGGAAAGTTTTTTTTTTTTTTTAATACACGGCGGTCCGCCGAGTTTGGACAGTCGTGTTTATATACTGTCCTTTTCGCCGCAGCTTTCGTCTACGGCCATGCCACTCTGAACACGCCCAAGTGCGCATGCGCAGCAAAGGGGGAGTGGGTGTGTGCGAGCAAGCGGACTGGCGGGAGTGACGGGGCGCTTGGAGTCTAACTTCCTCAAACCCAAATTGTTTTATTTGAAGAACAACTTATATTTGTGGTGTTTTCGGCCCCCCCTGGCACCTGTTGGTGTTAGGGGCGGATTCAACTCGGACTGTCAGAATGGGGGATAAACCGAATGACGCAGACGAAGGCATGCGTAACGGACAAACATCTGGCGAGGAGCGTTATCACAAAGATCTGACGGTGCTCGCAATTGTGGAGGGAGAGGAGGGTGTCACGGTGATGGATTTGTTGAAGGCGGTGAGGAGTGAGTGCGGGGTGGTTGAGGGGTGTCGGCAGAGAGGGCCCGGAAAGTTTGAGCTCACGATGGCGACGGCGGAGGGGAAGAACTCTGTATTGGACGGGCTCATGTGCGGCAGCGTGACGGTGACGGGGCAGGAGATTAACAGCAGCGTGATGGTGGTGTCCTTTCTAAACCTACCGGTGTACGTCACGGACCAGCAGATACGGGACAAGCTGACGGAGTGGGGGGTGAAGCCGGTGTCCGCGATCAAGCGGAGGATGTGGCCGGGAACGGAGGTGGCGGACGGCACGCGCTTCCTCCGCGTAAAGTTCACCGAGGAAGTGAGATCGCTGCCGTATTCAACAAAATTCAGCACGCTGGGAGGCACAGAGCACTTTAGGGTGATTCACGACCGACAGACACGGGTGTGCAGACTCTGCATCAAGCCGGGGCACATCTTCAGGGATTGCCCTGACTTTAAGTGCTTTCGGTGCGGCCAGACCGGCCATTACGCACGGGACTGTGGCGAGGAGAGGGGGCGGCGAGAGAGAGAGGGAGAAGGAGGGGGCGCGGAGCAGGACAGCAGAGAGGAGCAAGCGGCAGAGGAAGCTGACGAAGGAGGAGTGGAGCAGATGGAGGAGGACGGGGAAGTGAGCGGAGAGGAGAGAGGAGACGACGGAGGCGGCGGCGAGAGCGAAGGATTGGCGGGAGCGGACGGAGCGGACGGCGGAGCGGACAGAGGAGCAGGCGGTGGAGCGGCGGGAGCGGACGGAGGAGCAGGCGGTGGAGCGGCGGGAGCGGACGGACGGAGGAGCAGAGGAGAGGAGAGGAGGAGAGGTGGCAAAGCGGAGAGAGGGAGACGAGCGGTGATCGCGCAAGGAGGAGACAGCGGTGCGGGTGACAGCGCGGAGCGCGATGGCGCGCTGGAGACGGAGAAGCGGAGCAGCGGCGCGAGGGTTGGAGGAGAGGAGAAAAGGACACCGATGAGTACGAGGTCTACCCCACGGGACAAGGAGAAGGACGGCCGCGCTGAGTGTTCAGACATAACGGACAGCGGGGAAGACGACATGGAGGACGTCAGGACGAGCAGGAAGAGACCGCTGGGCAGCAGGGGGAAAAATAAGGCTCGGTGCAAGCTCAAACCGGCACCGTGAGGTTTAGTTTCTTATTTCATTTTCACGTTATGTTAACAATATCTTCTTTCAACGGGAATGGGCTGAGAGGGAGGGAGAGGCGGTACCGAGCCATCAGCATGTGCGCAAGTGACATCATCTGTTTACAAGAAACTCACTGGGATGGGGAGTGCGCGAGGGAGGCTGAAAGGGAATGGATGGGAGAAATGTTTGTGAACAACGGGGGGGTGAGGGGGAGAGGGGTAGCGATTTTGGTAAAGAGGGGGGTTATTGAGAGGGTGAACAAATGCGTGGATGACGGTGACGGGAGAGCGATCGGGATCACCTTTGAGTACATGGGCAGGGAGTACAAGCTGGTGAATGTGTATGCGCCCAATGAGGAGAAGGTGAGGAGAGGCTTTTTTGAGAGACTGGGAGGGATGTGTGGAGAGAATTGTATGATTGTGGGTGATTTTAATGTGTGGAGGGGGAGACTGGATGCGTGTGCGAGTGTGGACTTCAGGAGTGATTCCACCAGAGGCGTGCTGAATGAAGTGATGAGAGCGAATGATCTGCTTGATGTGTGGAGGGAGAGGAACCCGAAGGGGAGGGAATTTTCGAGGGCACAGGTGGTGCAAGGGGGGTTGAGGCAGAGCAGGATAGACTTTGTACTGTGCACGAGGAGCATAGAAGGGGAAATAGGGAACATTGAGTACAAAATGAATGCACTGAGCGATCACATGGTGTTGGGTTTTAGCTTGGGGCGGGGCCGTGAGAGTAGAGGGGGAGGAGTCTGGTGTATGAATGGAATGGTGTTGAAGGATGAAAAGTATAAGGAGCGTGTGAGAGATTGTATACGATTGAGAAAGGGTGAGGTCATGTATGAGGAGGACATAGGGAGGTGGTGGGAGAGACTGAAGGGGGAGATTAAGAAGCTCAGTATAGGATATAGCAGGAATAAGAATAGGCTAGAGAGAGAGAGGGAAAGAAGATTAAAGGACGAATTGATTAGGGAGATGGGGAGAGCAGACAGCGAGGAGGGGCGAGACGTAGGGGAGTATGTGAGAATTAAGAATGAACTTAAGGAAATGGAACAGAGGAAATGTTTGGGAGCAATAGTTAGGAGCAGGGCGAAACATATAATTGAGGGGGAGAGAGCGACAGGGTACTTTTTAGGGATGGAAAGGATGAGACAGAAGAGAAATTACATAGAACAGGTGGAGGGAAAGGAGGGAGGGAAGATAACAGACTTTGTAGGGATAGCTGAAAGGGTTGAGGAATTTTATAGGGAACTATTCAGGAAAGAAGCGACAGATGAGGCAAGCACGGAACAGGTTCTAGAGCAGGTGAAAGGTAGGCTGAGCGAGGAACATAGGGTAGTGTGTGAGGGGGAGATAGGGACAGGAGAGATAGAGGCAGCGATAGCAGGACTAGGGAGGAATAAGAGTCCAGGGATAGATGGAATAATAGGGGAATTTTATATAGAATTTAGGGAGGAATTAGTGCCAGTGCTAGAGAGGTTGTTTAGGAGGATAGAAGAGCAGGGAGAGAGGGCAATTAGCATGACGACAGGGTTAGTAACGATCATTCACAAGAAGGGAAGTAGGGATAAGCTGGAAAACTACAGGCCACTTAGTATGCTAAATGGAGATTATAAGATATTAGCGAGGGTATTGGCGAGCAGGATAAAGAGTGTGATAGGGACAGTGGTGGGGAGCACACAGGCTTATAGCATACCGGGCAGGGATATAGCAGACACGATTAGCAGCATCAGGGACACCATAGACTACATGAAGAGGGACAAAGGAGGGATAGTACTGAGTTTAGATCTGAACAAAGCATTTGATAGAGTAGATCACACATATTTGTACAGGGTGCTAGAACGAGTGGGCTTCGGGCATAGGATGATAGGATGGATAAGGAGGATGTATGATAGGGCAGTGAGCTGTGTAAAGATTAACGGTATAGTGACCGGCACGTTCAGGTTAGAGAGGTCAGTCAGGCAGGGGTGCCCGCTATCGGCTCTGCTGTACTCGCTGTCGGCAGAGCCGCTAGCGGCACTGATGCAGCACAACGATAAGATTAGGGGAGTAGAGCTACCGGGTGATCAGATTAGTTTATTATATCAGTATGCGGATGACACAACAGTTACAGTGAGGGATACGGAGAGCGTAGTAGAGGTGTTGGAAAGTGTAGAAATGTATGGCAGGGCGTCAGGAGCTAGGGTCAACATAGAAAAGTCAGAAATAATGTATGTAGGGGCAGACAGGATAGGGAGGGTGGACATAGGGCTGAAAGAGAGGAAGGATTACTTTAGGGTGTTAGGAGTCAACTTAGGGATAGCGGCTAGAGAAGGGAGAGACATGCAGTATGAGGGGATAGTCAACAGCATCAGGAAGTCGTTGAGGTTCTGGAAGAGGAGAGGGTTGAAACTGAGGGGGAAAGTGGTTGTGGTGAATGCGTTGGTGATGAGTAAGCTTGTGTATGCGATGGCTGTGTTGGATGTGCCGGAGAGAGTGATGCGAGATGTGGATGAGCTGGTTAAGGATTTTCTGTGGGGAGGGAAGGGAGTCAGGATAGCTAGGGAGGTACTGGAAAATGATTATGTGGACGGGGGATTGAAGCTGATGAATTTACGGGATAAGGTGAAGGTACTCAGAGTTAAAACGGTGATTAGATATTTGGATAAGTGTAGGGACCATGGGTGGAAGGTCTTTTTGAGGGAGGCGATAAATAAATGTGGGGGGTGCGGGGAGAGCGGAGTGTACATGGCACTGAAGAAGGCAAGAATGGACGGAGTGAGCGAGTTCTATAAGGAAGTACTGGCGGCATGGGGAGAGTTTGTGAAGCACGTGAAGTATGAGTGTGCGAACGTGAATCAGGTGTGGGAGCAACCACTGTTCTTTAACCCACAAATAACACACGAGGGGAACACAATGTACAACAGGGTCATGTGGAAGGCGGGGTTTAGGAAGATCAGGGATGTAGTCTATGAATATGTACCGGGGTTCATCAGGGCACAGTTGATAGTGGATGAGGTGAGGGAAAGGGAGGGAGAGATCTGGCGGGGCACGGCGGAAGGAGTGATGGAGAGACTGAAGAGTGGAATGCCGTGCGAATGGGTGAGAATGATTGAGGAGGAGGCCGGAGCGTGTGAAGAAGGAGAGATCGAGATGTATGTGGGTGAGGGTGAACGGAGGGTGAGGCTGGAGAATGTCAAGACGAGAATGGTGTATAAATGCTTGAGGGCGAATGAGGTGAGGAGACCGGCTGCGGAGAGAGTGTGGGTGAGAGTAGTGAACGAAGTGAGAGTGGAAACGATATGGAAAACCTGAGGGTGAAATGGAACTGCCATGAATGTGAGGATTTTGATTTTCTTTTACGTCACAATAGGGTGTTCAATAATTTATTAATTAGTAGGTTTGATGCGACTGTGAAGAAAGAATGTGATGTGTGTAGCGTGGGTGTAGAAACGTGTATGCATGAGTTTGTTGAATGTGGAGAACTTCAGGGTTATTTTGAGAGGATGAGAGAGATGATTGACAGATGCTGGAGAGGACGGTATGTGGTGGAGATGGAGTGGAAGGCGTTGTGGCTGTTTGGAGTGACTGGGAAGAAGAAGGGGGAAAACATCAATCTGTTAAACCTGGTCTTGAGCCATGCAAGGTACGCGGTAAAATTCAGGAGGAATCTGGCCCACTATGACAATAAAGTAACGGACGTCTGGAGGTTATTCAGGAACACGGTGAGGAGGACAATAACGACACTTCATAACAACATTGATCACGAAGACTTTCTGCAGGGGTTCATTGAGGGGAGCACTTTGGTTCAAATGCACGGTGATGCACTGAAATTTAATTTTGACTGAGTTACTGATGTTTGGTTTTATTGATTTGTTTTGATTTGGTGGGAGGCCAAGTGTCTGTCCACCATTATGTTTCCTGAGTTTATGCGTTTATGATTTGGTGAGAGGCCTCGTGCCTACTCACCCTTATGTTCTGCTATGTTTATGGTTTTATGATTTCGGTGCCGGTTTGGAGCACGCAGGAGTATGTATGTATGGACTGCTGCCACCCGTTTTTATCATTGTATATATTGTAAATCTGTAAATAATATGACATTTTTGATAATAAAAAAAAAAAAAAAAAAAAGACACGCCCGATCTCGTCCGATCTCGGAAGCTAAGCAGGGTAGGGCCTGGTTAGTACTTGGATGGGAGACCGCCTGGGAATACCAGGTGCCGTAAGATTTTCCTCATCCCTGAGGCTGCGGGCAAACAAAATGGAATTTTTTCATCCAAAAGTCGGAAATCAAGATGGTTGTCAATTTGAAGACTTGTGATTGATGGCTTTCCTTGAGCAGTTGATTGATTTCATAGGTTGATTTTATTTATTTATTTATTTTTAATGACACAAGCATGGATGACGCCAGAGTAAAATGACCATGTGTGATTATATATATGAAATTGTGCTTCCTTTGATTTTTAGATATTTTATTTGATCTGTATATTTGATGTTCATCATATTTTAATTTGATCTTTGATCAGTGATTGAACAGCTGTGATTGGACAGCAGAGATTGGACCTTTTTTGTATCCAGACAGGATCGATTTCAGAATTAAATGTATTCCAAGATTGATCAAGATCAAGAAGTTTAATGCATGAATAATTCTTTTGGAAAATATTTTCGCCTGATGCCATTTTTTGTGTTCTATGCTTTCGCCACAAGAGGGCGAAAGTACTCTGATGCTGAGAAATAGGGACTGCAGAAGAAGCGAGAGGAGCGAGAGAGAGAATGAGAGAAGAAGAATGCAGAGTTGATGTTCCAGTGCGAGTTGTACTCAAGATGTACTAAAGATGCACTAAAGATGTACTAAAGATGTACTAAAGATGTACTAAAGCTGCACTAAAGATGTACTAAAGATGTACTAAAGATGTTCTGATAAAGTTAAGTGGTTGGAACTGCTACTGCCTTCTTATTTCCAACCAACACCACACCATTCCTGATGCAACTCTCTGCATTTATCCGGGCTTGAGACCGGCACAAGGGAGATACTAGCAATGCTACGTTAGCTCCTGCTAACCGCACGACCGGTACTACCATGAGGCTGCATTGCCCTGTATGGTTTGATTTGTATCTTTGATGTTCAACATCTTTTATTTGATTTGTATCTTTGATGTTCATCATCTTTTAATTTGATCTTTGATCAGTGATTGAACAGCTGTGATTGGACAGCAGAGATTGGACCTTTTTTGTATCCAGACAGGATCGATTTCAGAATTAAATGTATTCCAAGATTGATCAAGATCAAGAAGTTTAATGCATGAATAATTCTTTTGGAAAATATTTTCGCCGGGTGCCATTTTTTGTGTTCTATGCTGTCGCCACAAGAGGGCGAAAGTACTCTGATGCTGAGAAATAGGGATTGCAGAAGAAGCGAGAGGAGCGAGAGAGAGAATGAGAGAAGAAGAATGCAGAGTTGATGTTCCAGTGCGAGTTGTACTCAAGATGTACTAAAGATGCACTAAAGATGTACTAAAGATCTTCTGATAAAGTTAAGTGGTAGGAACTGCTACTGCCTTCTTATTTCCAACCAACACCACACCATTCCTGATGCAACTCTGCATTTATCCGGGCTTGAGACAGGCACAAGGGAGATACTAGCAATGCTACGTTAGCTCCTGCTAACCGCACTACCGGTACTACCATGAGGCTGCATTGCCCTGTATGGTTTGATTTGTATCTTTGACGTTCATCATCTTTTATTTGATCTGTATCTTTGATGTTCAACATCTTTTATTTGATCTGTATCTTTGATGTTCATCATCTTTTATTTGATCTGTATCTTTGATGTTCATCATCTTTTATTTGATCTGTATCTTTGATGTCCATCATCTTTTATTTGATCTGTATCTTTGATGTTCATCATCTTTTATTTGATTTGTATATTTGATGTTCATCATCTTTTAATTTGATCTTTGATCAGTGATTGAACAGCTGCGATTGGACAGCAGAGATTGGACCTTTTTTGTATCCAGACAGGATCTATTTCAGAATTAAATGTATTCCAAGATTGATCAAGATCAAGAAGTTTATTGCATGAATAATTCTTTTGGAAAATATTTTCGCCGGATGCCTTTTTTTGTGTTCTATGCTTTCGCCACAAGAGGGCGTAAGTACTCTGATGCTGAGAAATAGGGACTGCAGAAGATGCGAGAGGAGCGAGAGAGAGAATGAGAGAAGAATGCAGAGTTGATGTTCCAGTGCGAGTTGTACTCAAGATGTACTAAAGATGTACTAAAGATGTACTAAAGATGTACTAAAGATGTACTAAAGATGTACTAAAGATGTTCTGATAAAGTTAAGTGGTTGGAACTGCTACTGCCTTCTTATTTCCAACCAACACCACACCATTCCTGATGCAACTCTCTGCATTTATCCGGGCTTGAGACCGGCACAAGGGAGATACTAGCAATGCTACGTTAGCTCCTGCTAACCGCACGACCGGTACTACCATGAGGCTGCATTGCCCTGTATGGTTTGATTTGTATCTTTGATGTTCAACATCTTTTATTTGATCTGTATCTTTGATGTTCATCATCTTTTATTTGATCTGTATATTTGATGTTCATCATCTTTTATTTGATCTGTATCTTTGATGTTCATCATCTTTTATTTGATTTGTATCTTTGATGTTCATCATCTTTTAATTTGATCTTTGATCAGTGATTGAACAGCTGTGATTGGACAGCAAAGAATGAACCTTTTTGTATCGAGACAGGATGGATCTCAGAATTTAATGTGTTCCAAGATTGATCAAGTAGTTGATTGCATGCTTAATTTCTTTGGAAAATATTTACGCCGGATGCCTGGATACAAAGAACATCTCCCCGTCGGGGAACCGAACCCCGGTCTTCCGCGTGACAGGCGGAGATACAAGGTGACGCCCGCTGGGAAAGTATTTTGTTTTTTTTAATACACGGCGGTCCGCCAAGTTTGGACAGTCGTGTTTATATACTGTCCTTTTCGCCACAGGTTTCGTCTACGGCCATACCACTCTGGACACGCCCGATCTCGTCCGATCTCGGAAGCTAAGCAGGGTCGGGCCTGGTTAGTACTTTACGGTGGCCCTGAAGTGCAAAACACAACAACAAATCGTAGCGCACACAATAAAAAAGGAATCGCGCAAACAAGAAAAAAACACACACACAAATAAGAAATCACGCAAACAAGAAAAAACACACACACAAATAATAAATCACGCAAACAAGAATAGAAAACACACAAACAAGAATCAAAATCACGCAAACAAGAAATTAAGTCACGCAAACAAGAATACAAAACACACAAACAAGAATACAAAACACGCAAGCAAGAATCAAAATCACGCAAACAAGAAATGAAATCACGCGAACAAAAATAGAAATCACGCAAACAAGAAATGAAATCACGCAAACAAGAAATGAAATCACACAAACAAGAAATGAAATCACACAAACAAGAATAGAAATCACGCAAACAAGAAAACTCCAAACCGGAAATGCTAAATATCGGACATGCAGAGGTCCGGATGCTGATTGCTGAGAAAGTTCATTTGTAATTATGGCTGCCACCGAAGACATTATCAGTAATTATTTTGATGCGGGACACACTTATGATGCAATAGTTGACATGCGGCTGGTTCATTGTCCAGAATCCCTTGAAGTCTCTTGCCGCAACTACTGCAATAGTTCGGCCTTCTTCTTCGGGTAACTTTTTACCACAATGACGGCAAAACATATTTTTGTATCTCACGCTGTTCTCTTACCTACTACTCAATTGCTACTAATTGCTGCTCAATTACAGGAAACCTGTAGCGAAAGTCAGAATGATTGACAGTGCTTCTGTCCAATCAGCAACCAGACCCCTCATGTCCGATATTTAGCATTTCCGGTTTGGACATGTCCGATATTTAGCATTTCCGGTTTGGAGCTTTCTTGTTTGCGTGATTTCATTTCTTGTTTGCGTGATTTCGATTCTTGTTTGCGTGATTTCGATTCTTGTTTGCGTGATTTCATTTCTTGTTTGCGTGATTTCGATTCTTGTTTGCGTGATTTCGATTCTTGTTTGCGTGATTTCGATTCTTGTTTGCGCGATTCCTTATTTGTGTGTGTGTTTTTTTCTTGTTTGCGCGATTCCTTCTTTATTGTGTGCAATACGATTTGTTGTTGTGATTTGCACTTCAGGGCCACCGTAGTACTTGGATGGGAGACCGCCTGGGAATACCAGGTGCTGTAAGCTTTTCCTCATCCCTGAGGCTGCGGGCAAACAAAATGGAATTTTTTCATCCAAAAGTCGGAAATCAAGATGGTTGTCAATTTGAAGACTTGTGATTGATGACTTTCCTTGAGCAGTTGATTGATTTCATAGGTTGATTTTATTTATTTATTTATTTTTAATGACACAAGCATGGATGACGCCAGAGTAAAATGACCATGTGTGATTATATATAAAATTGTGCTTCCTTTGATTTTTAGATATTTTATTTGATCTGTATATTTGATGTTCATCATCTTTTAATTTGATCTTTGATCAGTGACTGAACAGCTGCGATTGGACAGCAGAGATTGGACCTTTTTTGTATCCAGACAGGATCGATTTCAGAATTAAATGTATTCCAAGATTGATCAAGATCAAGAAGTTTAATGCATGAATAATTCTTTTGGAAAATATTTTCGCCGGATGCCATTTTTTGTGTTCTATGCTTTCGCCACAAGAGGGCGAAAGTACTCTGATGCTGAGAAATAGGGACTGCAGAAGAAGCGAGAGGAGCGAGAGAGAGAATGAGAGAAGAAGAATGCAGAGTTGATGTTCCAGTGCGAGTTGTACTCAAGATGTACTAAAGATGCACTAAAGATGTACTAAAGATGTACTAAAGATGTTCTGATAAAGTTAAGTGGTTGGAACTGCTACTGCCTTCTTATTTCCAACCAACACCACACCATTCCTGATGCAACTCTCTGCATTTATCCGGGCTTGAGACCGGCACAAGGGAGATACTAGCAATGCTACGTTAGCTCCTGCTAACCGCACTACCGGTACTACCATGAGGCTGCATTGCCCTGTATGGTTTGATTTGTATCTTTGATGTTCATCATCTTTTATTTGATTTGTATCTTTGACGTTCATCATCTTTTATTTGATCTGTATCTTTGATGTTCATCATCTTTTATTTGATCTGTATCTTTGATGTTCATCATCTTTTATTTGATCTGTATCTTTGATGTTCATCATCTTTTATTTGATTTGTATCTTTGATGTTCATCATCTTTTATTTGATTTGTATCTTTGATGTTCATCATCTTTTATTTGATTTGTATCTTTGATGTTCATCATCTTTTAATTTGATCTTTGATCAGTGATTGAACAGCTGTGATTGGACAGCAAAGAATGAACCTTTTTTGTATCGAGACAGGATGGATCTCAGAATTAAATGTGTTCCAAGATTGATCAAGAAGTTGATTGCATGCTTAATTTATTTGGAAAATATTTGCGCCAGATGCCTGGATACAAAGAACACCTCCCCGTCGGGGAATCAAACCCCGGTCTTCCGCGTGACAGGCAGAGATACTGTCCACTATACTAACGAGGAAGACACAGGTGCGCAAGGTGACGCCCGCTGGGAAAGTATTTTTTTTTTTGTAATACACGGCGGTCCGCTGAGTTTGGACAGTCGTGTTTATATACTGTCCTTTTCGCCACTGCTTTCGTCTACGGCCATACCACTCTGGACACGCCCGATCTCGTCCGATCTCGGAGGCTAAGCAGGGTCGGGCCTGGTTAGTACTTGGATGGGAGACCGCCTGGGAATACCAGGTGCCGTAAGATTTTCCTCATCCCTGAGGCTGCGGGCAAACAAAATGGAATTTCTTCATCCAAAAGTCGGAAGTCAAGATGGTTGTCAATTTGAAGACTTGTGATTGATGGCTTTCCTTGAGCAGTTGATTGATTTCATAGGTTGATTTTATTTATTTATTTATTTTTAATGACACAAGCATGGATGACGCCAGAGTAAAATGACCATGTGTGATTATATATATGAAATTGTGCTTCCTTTGATTTTTAGATATTTTATTTGATCTGTATATTTGATGTTCATCATATTTTAATTTGATCTTTGATCAGTGATTGAACAGCTGCAATTGGAAAGCAGAGATTGGACCTTTTTTGTATCCAGACAGGATCGATTTCAGAATTAAATGTATTCCAAGATTGATCAAGATCAAGAAGTTTAATGCATGAATAATTCTTTTGGAAAATATTTTCGCCGGATGCCATTTTCTGTGTTCTATGCTTTCGCCACAAGAGGGCGTAAGTACTCTGATGCTGAGAAATAAGGACTGCAGAAGAAGCGAGAGGAGCGAGAGAGAGAATGAGAGAAGAAGAATGCAGAGTTGATGTTCCAGTGCGAGTTGTACTCAAGATGTACTAAAGATGCACTAAAGATGTACTAAAGATCTACTAAAGATGTACTAAAGCTGCACTAAAGATGTACTAAAGATGTACTAAAGATGTTCTGATAAAGTTAAGTGGTTGGAACTGCGACTGCCTTCTTATTTCCAACCAACACCACACCATTCCTGATGCAACTCTCTGCATTTATCCGGGCTTGAGACCGGCACAAGGGAGATACTAGCAATGCTACGTTAGCTCCTGCTAACCGCACGACCGGTACTACCATGAGGCTGCATTGCCCTGTATGGTTTGATTTGTATCTTTGATGTTCAACATCTTTTATTTGATTTGTATCTTTGATGTTCATCATCTTTTATTTGATCTGTATCTTTGATGTTCATCATCTTTTATTTGATCTGTATCTTTGATGTTCATCATCTTTTATTTGATTTGTATCTTTGATGTTCATCATCTTTCAATTTGATCTTTGATCAGTGATTGAACAGCTGTGATTGGACAGCAAAGAATGAACCTTTTTTGTATCGAGACAGGATGGATCTCAGAATTAAATGTGTTCCAAGATTGATCAAGAAGTTGATTGCATGCTTAATTTATTTGGAAAATATTTACGCCAGATGCCTGGATACAAAGAACACCTCCCCGTCGGGGAATCGAACCCCGGTCTTCCGCGTGACAGGCGGAGATACTGCCCACTATACTAACAAGGAAGACACAGATGCGCAAGGTGACGCCCGCTGGGAAAGTATTTTTTTTTTTGTAATACACGGCGGTCCGCCGAGTTTGGACAGTCGTGTTTATATACTGTCCTTTTCGCCGCGGCTTTCGTCTGCGGCCATACCACTCTGAACACGCCCGATCTCGTCTGATCTCGGAAGCTAAGCAGGGTCGGGCCTGGTTGGTACTTGGATGGGAGACCGCCTGGGAATACCAGGTGCCGTAAGATTTTCCTCATCCCTGAGGCTGCGGGCAAACAAAATGGAATTTTTTCATCCAAAAGTCGGAAATCAAGATGGTTGTCAATTTGAAGACTTGTGATTGATGACTTTCCTTGAGCAGTTGATTGATTTCATAGGTTGATTTTATTTATTTATTTATTTTTAATGACACAAGCATGGATGACGCCAGAGTAAAATGGCCATGTGTGATTATATATATAAAATTGTGCTTCCTTTGATTTTTAGATATTTTATTTGATCTGTATATTTGATGTTCATCATCTTTTAATTTGATCTTTGATCAGTGACTGAACAGCTGCGATTGGACAGCAGAGATTGGACCTTTTTTGTATCCAGACAGGATCGATTTCAGAATTAAATGTATTCCAAGATTAATCAAGATCAAGAAGTTTAATGCATGAATAATTTCATTTCATTTCATTTTCTAACCGCTTATTCCGCTATCGGGTCACGGGCCAAGCTGGAGCCAATCCCAGCAGTCAATGGGCGAGAGGCAGGGGACACCCTGGACAAGCCGCCAGTTCATCGCAGGGCAACACAGAGACAGACAACCAGCCACACACACACTCACACTCACACCTATGGACAATTTAGTGCCACCAATCAGCCTAGGCAGCATGTCTTTGGAGGTGGGAGGAAGCCGGAGAACCCGGAGAGAACCCACGCAGACACGGGGAGAACATCCAAACTCCTCACAGAATGGCCACAAGCCAGGGACGAACCCGCGACCATCTTGCTGTGAGGCAACAGTGCTTACCAATGCGCCACCGCGCCGCCTGCATGAATAATTCTTTTGGAAAATATTTTCGCCGGATGCCATTTTTTGTGTTCTATGCTTTCGCCACAAGAGGGCGTAAGTACTCTGATGCTGAGAAATAGGGACTGCAGAAGAAGCGAGAGGAGCGAGAGAGAGAATGAGAGAAGAAGAATGCAGAGTTGATGTTCCAGTGCGAGTTGTACTCAAGATGTACTAAAGATGCACTAAAGATGTACTAAAGATGTACTAAAGATGTACTAAAGATGTACTAAAGATGTTCTGATAATGTTAAGTGGTTGGAACTGCTACTGCCTTCTTATTTCCAACCAACACCACACCATTCCTGATGCAACTCTCTGCATTTATCCGGGCTTGAGACCGGCACAAGGGAGATACTAGCAATGCTACGTTAGCTCCTGCTAACCGCACTACCGGTACTACCATGAGGCTGCATTGCCCTGTATGGTATGATTTGTATCTTTGATGTTCATCATCTTTTATTTGATCTGTATCTTTGATGTTCATCATCTTTTATTTGATCTGTATCTTTGATGTTCATCATCTTTTATTTGATCTGTATCTTTGATGTTCATCATCTTTTATTTGATCTGTATCTTTGATGTCCATCATCTTTTATTTGATCTGTATCTTTGATGTTCATCATCTTTTATTTGATTTGTATATTTGATGTTCATCATCTTTTAATTTGATCTTTGATCAGTGATTGAACAGCTGTGATTGGACAGCAGAGATTGGACCTTTTTTGTATCCAGACAGGATCGATTTCAGAATTAAATGTATTCCAAGATTGATCAAGATCAAGAAGTTCATTGCATGAATAATTCTTTTGGAAAATATTTTCGCCGGATGCCATTTTTTGTGTTCTATGCTTTCGCCACAAGAGGGCGTAAGTACTCTGATGCTGAGAAATAGGGACTGCAGAAGATGCGAGAGGAGCGAGAGAGAGAATGAGAGAAGAATGCAGAGTTGATGTTCCAGTGCGAGTTGTACTCAAGATGTACTAAAGATGTACTAAAGATGTACTAAAGATGTACTAAAGATGTACTAAAGATTAACTAAATATGTACTAAAGATGAACTAAAGATGCACTAAAGATGCACTAAAGATGCACTAAAGATGTACTAAAGATGTACTAAAGATGTACTAAAGATGCACTAAAGATGTACTAAAGATGCACTAAAGATGCACTAAAGATGTACTAAAGATGTACTAAAGATGTACTAAAGATGTACTAAAGATGCACTAAAGATGTACTAAAGATGCACTAAAGATGCACTAAAGATGTACTAAAGATGTACTAAAGATGTACTGAAGATGCACTGAAGATGTACTAAAGATGTACTAAAGATGCACTAAAGATGTACTAAAGATGTACTAAATATGTACTAAGGATGTTCTGATAAAGTTAAGTGGTTGGAACTGCTACTGCCTTCTTATTTCCAACCAGCACCACACTGTAGGGAATTTCCGTATTTAGATGGGATTCCATAATGTGATTACATGCCGACACCACCAGGAACGCACCACATTTAGTTTGTTATTGTAATGACTGATTTCAATTGAAGCATCACAACAGTGATGTCACACAACACAGATAAACATGGGCTTAGATTGGCTGGGGCGGGACCCCCACCTTGAGGGGGACGGACTCATGGGCATAGAAAGACACGGACGCAGAGGACGGCCCTTTGTTCGGACCTGAGACTCACACACGGAGCAGGATCGAACCTCAGCGCTGATATCTGAACCAACTTGTATTGATCTGCATGTTATATAAATATCTTAATCATGACCCAAATCCTCTTTATTGACCACGCACCCACACGGAGGGTGCGTGGTCAACAGGGAAAGGAAAACCCTAACATCAGTCCACAAAATGCTAGTCATATATATTAAATACAGGGAGGACAATGATGTTAGCTATGAAACTGTGTTTGGTGGCATCATCCAGCTGACAGCATGCACTGCTCAGGATATTGTGCAGCAATAACTCAGTTTTACTCCAAACATGGACTGGACATGCAGAAAATGGTGATGCTGACCTCTGATGGTGCCTCAGTAATGCTAGGAAAACACAATGGATATATCGACTAACTGTCCAAACTCGATGTACTGTACGTCCATGTGGCTATAAGACGATATTATTATGAATGACGGGTTTACTTGACTCCTGTGTTTTTGTTGTTATTTTACTTTACTATGCGGGTTTAAGGAGTTTAAGGTATGATAATTAAGGAAGTTCTTCAGTTAGATAGGGTAGGTGTGCTGTTTGTTTTGACAGCTAGTGTCATCTGGGGGTTTAGAGGGTTTATGGGAGGGTTTTTGTGTTCAACTGTCATTGCTATGATTCCAATGTTTTGCTTTATTTTATCCTATTGGAGCAGTCAGTCACAAATTGAGATGACAAATACTGCTTTGGAGAGCCTTTGTCCAAATATTAAAACTATATTCTCTATTGTACATCACAATGGCTGCCTCCGTTGATCTGGTCACCTGGAATGTTAAAGGCCTGAACCATCCTGTTAAAAGAAAAAAGGTTCTCACTTACCTGAAAAATATGAGTACTGGTATAGCCTTTATTCAAGAAACTCATCTTAAAACTGCAGATAATACCCGTTTGAAATGTGGTTGGGTGGGGCAGCTCTTCCATTCAACTTTTGCAGGGAAAGCTAGAGGTGTTGCATTACTGGTTAACAAGAAGGTCCATTTCAATCCCTCATCAACCATAGCTGACCCTAATGGCCGATATATTATAGTAACTGCTTCACTTTTTAATTTTAAAGTCATATTGGCTAACATATATGCCCCAAATTGTGATGACCCCAACTTTTTTTCACGCGTTTTTGGTCTTCTGCCAAGTCTGAATTCTCACTTGTTAATTATGGAAGGTGATTTTAACTTATGTTTAGACCCTGGGATGGATAGGTCATCTGTAAGAACGGGATATTCAATTACAAAATCGGCCTCTTGTTTGCAGTCTTTTCTTTCGACTTATGGCATTTCAGATATCTGGCGTTTCTTGCACCCACAGGATAGACGGTATTCTTTTTTTTCAAATCCCCATCAAACCTATAGCAGAATTGATTATTTCTTTACTGACAACAAATTAACTTCTCATGTTAAGTTATGTGATTAGCAACCTATTGTTATATCTGACCCTGCACCCCTGTTGCTGACGTTGAACATACCTGGTGTGACGTTTCCACGAAGACTTTGGAGATTTAACTCTCTTTTGTTGAGCGATGAAAATTTTATAGAATTCATTTCTGAACAAATCTCCTTATTTTTATAATAATAATATAATAATAATAAGCTTGGGCGGCTCGGTGGTCAGAACTGTTGCCTCACAGCAAGATGGTCGCAGGTTCGTCTCCGGCTTGTGGCCACTCTGTGAGGAGTTTGCATGTTCTCCCCGTGTCTGCGTGGGTTCTCTCCGTGTTCTCCCCGTGTCTGCGTGGGTTCTCTCCGTGTTCTCCCCGTGTCTGCGTGGGTTCTCTCCGTGTTCTCCCCGTGTCTGCGTGGGTTCTCTCCGTGTTCTCCCCGTGTCTGCGTGGGTTCTCTCCGGGTTCTCCCCGTGTCTGCGTGGGTTCTCTCCGGGCTCTCCGGCTTCCTCCCACCTCCAAAGACATGCTGCCTAGGCTGATTGGTGACACTAAATTGTCCGTAGGTGTGAGTGTGTGTGTGGCTGGTTGTCTGTCTCTGTGTTGCCCTGCGATGACCTGGCGGCTTGTCCAGGGTGTCCCCTGCCTCCCGCCCATTGACTGCTGGGATTGGCTCCAGTTTGGCCCGCGACCCGATAGCGGAATAAGCGGTTAGAAAATGAAATGAAAAAAAAAAAAAAATGAAATGAAATAATAAGCTTTATTTATATAGCACTTTTTTAGAAATAAAATTCCCAAAGTGCTTTAACAGATAATAACAAATCAATATGAAGCATATAAACAAAAAATACATATTAAACAAACATTAATCAATGTAAAATGGGTGTATAAAAGCAACAGTTGCGTCAGGGCACAAGCAATGAGACTAGGTACCCAGCAATAATCATAGAATAATAAAACAATGTTAAAAATATAAAAATAAATACATTTTAAAAAAGTGTAATTAAAGTAAATGAAAGGTAATTAAAACAGTGGACTCCATCAATTAAAAGCCAGTCTATATAAATACGTTTTTAGAAGTGTTTTAAAAGAAGTAACTGAATCTGCAAGCCTTATATTTTCAGGAAGCTCGTTCCAAAGCCGAGGGGCCCTGATGGCGAATGCTCTGTCACCTTTTGATTTTCACCTCGACTTCGGAACGACCAGAAATCCTCGACCCCAGGATCTCAGGCTGCGGGGGGGCTCATATAAAGTCAAGAAATCATAAATATAAGTTGGGCCCAGACCCAAAAGAGCTTTAAAAGCGATCAGTAAAATCTTAAAATCAATTCTAAATTGGACTGGCAGTCAGTGCAGCGAAATTAGAAATTAATGTGACACCTGATGTTTCAGTTTCAACAGTATGGGAAGCTCTTAAGGCTTATATTTGTGGCCAGGTGATATCCTTTGCCGCTAATAAGAAACGTGTCTCTATTTTGAAACAAAAGGATTTAGAAAAACAAATAGCAGATCTAGATATCAGGTTCTCTCAGAACCCATCCCAGGACTTGTATAAAGAACGTTTAAAGCTTGGTGCAGAATATGACAGATTACCTTCACATTCTATAGAATATTTACTGTTAAATAACCGAAGTGACACTTATGGGCATGGAGACAAAGCTGGGGAGGCTCTGGCAAGACAGTTGAAATGTGCAAGGGCCAAACAAACTATTAAGGGGGTTACATCCCAAGATGGGGAGACTGTTATGGACCAGCAAGGGATAAATGATGTCTTCCGACGTTACTATTATAATTTGTATAGCTCTGATAGTGCCAATGATCCTAATCATATTTCTGATTTTTTCAGAGACCTAAAAATGCCAACAATGTCAGCGGGTGGGATTTCTGCCTTGGATGCACCTTTACAACAGCAGGAGATCATGACAGCAATTAAATCATTGCAATCCCGCCGTTCACCAGGCCCTGATGGCCTGCCGAGTGAGTTTTATGCCACATTTGCTGAAAGATTAACCCCTGTTTTAGCTACACTATATACAGATTCACTTGACAAAGGTATTCTTCCCAATAGTCTAAATCAAGTTTGCATAACACTCCTTCCTAAAAAGAATAAGAATCTTCTAGAATGCGGGTCATATAGGCCGATCTCCCTTTTAAATTCGGACTATAAAATATTAGCAAAGATTTTAGCCAATCGACTGGAAAGAGTTTTGCCTAACATTGTTTCCCCTGATCAGACTGGTTTTGTTAAGAATTGTTAGGGATAAAGTCTCTAACATTGTGATATTAATTTACAAACGCATCGAAATGAATCAGGCAGAAGCAGGGATCCTTTTTCTCTGACGCAGCCAAGACCGGGTGGTCTGGCGCGCTCCTCCAAAACCCACTCCGTTCCGCTTTCCGGAACTGTTTATTTATCACCTTCGTAGCTCCACCTCTTGACCCAGTGACATCACAATACTTTTAGGGCGCAAACATCGCTGCCCACCAGATGGGACTGTTCTTCACCCAACAATTACATTGAACAATAGAAAATCAGCAAACTAAATCTATCATTCCCTCCTGTATTTTCATTGTAAAACTGTAACATTCTTCTGGTCTCTACAAAACATTCAGTGCTAACTAAACATGCTTGAACTAAACTACCAGAAAACAATCATAGAACAAAATCAGTACAATCAAAATCAATACCTGAGTTATTACATTCATGATCTGAGTTCTTACATTCAAGATCTGACCTGAATCAGGGAGGAAGGCGAAAAACCCGTAGTTTGCAGATTCCATCTTCATATAGCATACATCTTTCAAACGGGAAAATTCCTTCCACAATCCAGCTGCACCTGCGATTATCTTAACGACCCCCAATCCAGGCATTTTAACAATCCTCCTAATACAATGTCAAACATCTCATTCCTCGTCAACAAGGAAAACAAACATGAAAAAACATAAAATCAAATCAGTACAAAAACAATCAACATTCATTTCCACAATCTAAATGTTACTGTCAAACCCTTTATTCACAAATCCTACGTTAGAGCTTTACCAATGTTTCTCCTAGTTTGAATTACTTTAACATTTTACCAGCATTATCTTCTCTACACTGAAATTTGAAAACAGTGACATGATTATTTTATCTTTATTGCTCCAATGTTTTAACACATCTGGAACATTCTGAACTCTAAATTAAATTATTACAATGTCTACATTATTATGGATGGATAATCATAACAATCTAATCTTAGTCTTATTAACTCAACTTGTCACTATAATTTAGCTACTTTTACTTACTCTAATGTTATCAAAAGTCATATGTTTATCCACTTTTACGTTGTTGTAGGCTTATTACTTCTATTTTAGTATAATTGTTAACCTATCTTTCTATTAATTTTATGCCTATTGGAATATCAACAAATAGCAATTGTTTAGTTAAATTTAGTTTATGAATTTAAATCTACATCCTGCTCATTAGTGTTATTTGATCTATTTTAGGATTCTAATTGCATCGTACGCTTCTCCACTTAATCATAAATTACTGACAGCTGCAATTAATATAGTATAACGATACCAGGTGTTGGTTAACTACTCCTATGAAACTCTCCTAATCTGCATAAATTACTTTATGACGTTCTTCTAGTCACACATCTCTAGACAACATTCAAACAGATTACACTTTGGAAAATGCAAACTGTTCTCGGTGTTAAGTCAGTCTGGTTGTTGTCGTTCCTTGTCCATCAGCAAATCTTCTTGAAAGTGATTCAGCTTCACTGTCAGTGTTCTTGTCCTGCGTTACACTGTGAGGGTCTCTTCCTCACGGATCTTAAAATGAGTGTGATTCAATCTCTCACCACCTCTCTCTGATCAGACTTCCTGTCTGCATCTCTGGATCAGTTTGGCAAGAGCCGTTTCCTCCTGCAGTGCAACGGATGGATTCAGGGGGAACTCTGGATGTTCACGTCTCGTTGGTGTCGTCAGCATGACCCTGAGTGGTCCTCCGTTCCTCGGTCCGGACCGTCTGCTGCTTCCTGATGGTTTCCATGAAGACGCCAACACCAAACACGCTCTGTAGATTCGCCTTCCTGTCGGGACAAAGAAAAACTTCGGCAGATCATTTGTTCTCTGGACATCGTCCAGAAAGAGTGTGCTTCATCTATTCACTCAACGCTTCCTCTTCACTTCTTCTCTTCACCAAATCGATGTACTGCATCCATGGCTTTTGGTTTCTTCCGTGCATTGGCCAAACCTCATTTTAGCCTTCTCTACACTAGCCTAGCGCTCTGATATACAGTGACATCTGATCTGCGTGTTGTTTCACATCTTACCACCTGATTCACAAAATCATCACCGTTATAACTAGTTATTATGGCTACTGGAACAGCATTTAGTGATTCTACACATATATACAGCAAACAATTTTTTTTTTAGTATTATTTTTATTCTTCCAGAGTAATTATTGATATTTTTATTCTTCCAGAGTAACTATTGATTTAATTACTGCTGTGCAATCCCTCCTGTTTGAACTATGAAAGTATTCCATGGTTCAAACTTGCTTCCATTAGTAAATCTAGTCTACTCTTACATCACATTCACAACATATTATATACATCACTCAATTTGGGATGAAATAAGTTCAAAAGAGTTTCCATGTGCCTCTCACCCTATGCTCGTCTGAGATGCTCCTATTGAGGGCGCCATGTCTTGGCTGGAAGGTTCATCGCCTCCAGTCCGTCAGGCATCTCCTCTGCTGTTGTCTGAGATGTTCCTTTGACCGTACAGCGCTTCCGTTGGCTGTCGTTTCTGCATCACAGCTTAGCAGTCTCTCCTGGTGTTCCTGGAGCTGTTATCGGCGTTTGCAACTCAGAACAAAACACATTTCTTTATTGACACACGATAAAATCTTTGAACCTCTTCCTTCCTTCATTTCACATTTCACTATTGAGAACCCATATGTTGACAGAGATTATCTGCTCCCAGTCCAGTCCGGGATTCCTCCTGCTATGGTAGAAAAAGCATTAAATTTACATGTTATATTCACAAATGTCAAGTTCCCAATTCACATCTGAATTGATTCAAGTCTGTCTCTAGTCGTCTCATCTTCCTTCAGTCTGAAGTCAGTCTTTAACCTCATCTGTCTTGTACCGTAGTCAAAAGTCTCTTTAGATGTGTGCGTGTGTTTGTGCAATTACCTGTCCACCGTTGAATCATCAATTATTTTAGATTTTATTTAGATCCTGAGATTATCTTAGTTTTTAATCTATCTACAAACTCTAAACTCCTGCTACATGTCTTCATGGATTCAGCTTTTGTTTCAGAAGACCTTTTGTGGCTATGCATTCCACAAACCATGGACATGGGTCTGCAACCAGCCGGTCTCTCTCAAACAAAAGGTGTCTCCAGAAACATTTGCATATCAAATGACTGTAGAGACGTGGTTCTGTCATGCTAATTTGGAATTCACAAAGACTTTTTCTGCTTAAACCTCCATTTTGTAGTTGTCCTGGTCTCCATCTTGGAGCTGCCATGTGGTCTCAGCAAAAGTCTCCATTTTGTTGTTGTCCTGGTCTTCATCTTGGAGCTGCCATGTGGTCTCAGCATGCCATTTTCTCCATGCTGCTCCTTTGTCTCTTCTGAAACGCTCAGAACAATCTTTACACATCATATTTCTTACATGTTACATTTCCAACACTTACCACATTCTGGTTTCTTTTCCTCAACTTAGCTGTTCTTCCACACATTCTCAATACTTTCCGTATACTCACCGGTTCCTGCTTCTTCCTTCTGACGTTCTTCTCCACTCCATCCAAGCGACCTTCTCAATCCTTCTTAAATCCCCTCCATCATTAAACATCCTCTCGTACTTTAATTACCAAAACATCACCTTTTCCTTCTTCTTTGCTAGAAATAATCTATTCACAAACAATCTACCTTCCTAGATGTTTATCTTCAACTGGGAAAGTTATCCCCCCTTGCACGAATGTCCAGTTGAGGCCTGCAGAACTCACTGAGACATTCTGCAACCCACGTTATCCTGTTGCTCACAATTTTTATTTTAGTTTTTTATAGCATGCCGTTTTATGTTACAGTTCCCCATGTGCTCCTCTGCTCAAAAGCACCATTCAAGCATCCATACATACACACGTTACTTGTCGTTACATTCAATGGCCATATATTCAATCCGCTCTCCGGATCAGTTTTAGAAATCTGGGATTTCAAGGCAATCACAAATAAAATGAGTCCTATTTTACAGTCTGCTCCTCAGACCAGTTTTAAGAATCACTAGGATTCCAAGGCAATCACAAACAAAATGAGTCCTATTTTACAGTCGGTCTGCTACGCCAAACCAGTTTTAGAAATCTCACAGGGATTTCAGGGCAAACATAAATAACATGAGTCCCGTTTTAGTACTTCCTTCCTCAGATAACGTTTAAGACGAAACCCGTACATGCAATCGACAAGCACGCGACGCGCGCGCGACCTCCATTCTCACTCATTCACACACATAAACATCTTAATCCTTACTTACCTTCGTCCATCGATGCGTATTTCCCGCTGTTCTTCCGTCACACGGATCTTCCGTCGGACCGAAAAGTGAATGGGGCCTTCTCCGAGGACCCGCTGCGTTGTCGACTGGCCATCGCTATGCCAGCGCAAAAACCGCGTGCGTCCGCGCTCCTGCCGCACGTTCCGGACCGTGGATTCACGTGATATTGGATTCGCGGCTCGAGGACCAATAAATTTTAGGGATAAGGTCTCTAACATTGTGATATTAATTTACAAACGCATCGAAATGAATCAGGCAGAAGCAGGGATTCTTTTTCTCTCTGACGCAGCCAAGACCGGGTGGTCTGGCGCGCTCCTCCAAAACCCACTCCGTTCCGCTTTCCGGAACATGTTTATTTATCACCTTCGTAGCTCCACCTCTTGACCCAGTGACATCACAATACTTTTAGGGCGCAAACATCGCTGCCCACCAGATGGGACTGTTCTTTACCTAACAATTACATTGAACAATAGAAAATCAGCAAACTAAATCTATCAAGAATAGACGTTCTTTTTTTAGTATTCGCCGTCTCTTTAATATACTGTATACACCTAGCCAAGCAGACTCCGAGTGTCTTCTCTCTATGGATGCGGAGAAGGCCTTCGATAGAGTAGAGTGGGATTACCTGTTAGAGACCTTGCGTAGGTTTGGAGTTGGACCTTCATTCCTGTCCTGGGTGAAATTATTATATGCCTGCCCCACAGCCATGGTGCTTACTAATAACCATTATTCAAAACCATTCAACCTTCACCGTGGAACTCGTCAGGGCTGTCCACTCAGCCCTCTCCTTTTTGTGCTAGCCATCGAGCCCTTGGCGATAGCTATTAGGAATCATCAATCTATTCATGGCATTTCACGTTTTGGTAATGATCATAAACTATCTCTATATGCCGATGATCTCCTGCTGTTTGTATCGAGGGCGGAGGTAACAATTCCTTCTATTCTGAAACTTTTAAATACATTTGGTCCTGTGTCAGGCTATAAACTAAATCTCTCCAAAAGTGAATTACTGTCTTTAAATATGTCTGACTCTAAACTAGCCACAATCACAGTTCCTTTTAAGATTGCTGTACACAGTTTTGTTTATCTTGGCATAACTGTAACTAAAAAATATTGTGATCTCTTTAAAGAAAACTTTTCCAAACTACAATTTAATACGCAACAAGATCTGTCGAAATGGTTACCTCTCCCCCTCTCGCTAGTTGGAAGAGTGAACGTGATTAAGATGTCCGTATTACCCAGATATCTCTACTTGTTTCAAAGCCTTCCTGTATACATTCCTAATACCTATTTCAAGAAACTGGATTCTATAATTTCATCATTTCTTTGGAACCGTAAGAAGCCACGCTTGCGTAAAGAACATTTGCAGAAATCAAAACAAGATGGAGGCCTATCTTTGCCAAATTTTCAGAACTATTACTGGGCTTCAAATTTATATTGTTTGTCTTTCTGGATGCACCATCAATATGACGACAATGGACCTGCATGGGTAGAAATGGAAAAGCTTTCTTTTGGTTCTTTTTCGTTGTCGTCTGTTGCTGGTTAAAGACAAATTACAGACAATTTGGCGATTACATAACCTCGGCGGATATTTTTACAGCAGTAAGGTATCGATATATTTTTAGAACTATGCAATTGCATATGTAATATTTATAATTTAATTAAGTATGTAGTATTAAATACAGTTATTTAGCAGCATGTTAAGGAGTAGTTACATTTTATTTACATTTAGTTACATTTACACAATGTTACATTTACAACTGGCCCTTTGAGGGCAACCGTAATGCTGATGTGGCCCTCGGAGAAAATGAGTTTGACACCCCCTAAGAGAACGTTACGAGAAATTGAAGAGAACCTTGGTCTGAAGCAAGATTTATAAATTAGTAATTCATCATCACATTCATTGCTGTTATTAATAAGTGCTTTCTTGTTAGGACCAAATGCCATTTGAACTGAATGGAGGAGCCGCTACCATCCAGCGGGCCCTCTCAACTTGAGCTCCGGTAAGGAAGCTACAATGCTAGCGCTAGTTGCTAACAAGGCCATGAACCGTTATAAGTTGTTTCTGGGCAAATAACGCCGTCAGACCAGCGATTCACCTGAATCGCACATTCAGATAAGACACACAACCTACATGAACTCGCTCTCCTTTCCTCAAAGAAGAAACGGAAGAACTCAACTCTCGTGCTTGCAATTCAAAGAAAGACCATTTGATTGTACTTTTATTTATTTTATTTTATTATAAGAGGGATTTATTTTTGTACCTTTTTTATTTCTATTATTTTGTATATTGTAAATATGTTGCCAGTTATTGTTATGAGGCAATAAATGTGTCACTGTTCAACGTATAAACGTCTTCTCTTTTAAGTGGGTCAACACAACACAGTAAGAATTGTCCAACTACCGAACCTAATGTGAATGTTGGGTGATTAGCATCAACATTAAACTTGAGTCAGTCTAAGGGCGCTGCGCTTGGTTAAGACCAGACCAAAGGCAGAAATTCTTAGAAATAAGCAGTCTATCCCTGGCAGAGCGTTTGAGGGGAAATGCCAAGAGTCTGCTGATTTCTGTGGAGGATTATTTTTGAAGTCAAAGAACAAAAGAGCTGACTTTTACGCAACTATTCAAATTGCTTTCCTTGCTCTTTAACCTTTAAATTTATGCCGCTGCTATATTTTGTGCTGTGCACATTCACAAAGGCTAGCACAAGAAAATGATGTTTCAAATGGATATCTAGCTGATGGCCAATAACTGAGCCAGATGCCTTTATTGTTATATTTTGGGAGCTTGATTCTTTTCTTTCTTGTTTGTTTATATTACTTATTATTATGAAATTTACTTGAGGACATTAAGAAAGGAAGAACTTTTATTTACATTACAATGGGCTAAATTTGGATAGCTGGTGAATATCAGCTTGTGTGCCAATAAATCAATAGCCGAAAACGAGGTGAATTTCCAGTGATGCTGATGCTCAGCTGGTCGTTGTTCTTCCAAAACAAAGAAACCAAGCAATGAGCTGTATATGATAAGAAAGAAGACTTTTAATAATTGTGGATCATACAAATAGTAGTAACTTACAATAAAATGTACAATAAAATAGTAACTTACAATAAAATGTACAATAAAATAGTAACTTACAATAAAATGTACAATAAAATAGTAACTTACAATAAAATGTACAATAAAATAGTAACTTACAATAAAATGTACAATAAAATAGTAGCTTACAATAAAATCTCCCGTGCAAGTCTTCCGTTCAATCTCACAATGAAAAATATGCGACTATTCCAAGGAAGCCACACAGGGAGCCTTTCCAGGTTGTGGATGTACACACCCTTAAATTAAGCCTGAACTTAATTACATTTTTTGTTATTTTAAATCAAGGAGCTTGAGTGCAAATATAGGGCACATTAAAAAAAACACGAGCAGAAAACAAAGCCCCATGTTACACAACTGGCTAATAAGGGCATGAGTTTCAGGAAGTTCTTACAGGGAAAGAGCAATATATTGCCATTTATATTGCCATCGATCATCGGTGTGCATGCGAGCAGGTGATGGAAACCCTCATCCTCCAAAAAACGGTATGTGATACATGAAATGCAGTGTGTCTGCCATCTGCTGGATAAATGAGCACAGTTCATAAGCCCTCCTCCTGCCCTGCATTCAGCTGGGGTGTTGACAAAGAGGGTCATCCCTTTGGTGATATTTACAGCTCTCCAAAATCCCCCTCCAGCCTTTGGTAGCTTCCATCCGCCTTTACTGCCTGCCTCCTCACCCAGTGTGCTATTTTTTCAAAAAGAGCCTCATCACTGGTCTTTTGAACAGCGTGATGGGCGGGGCCTCTGCCTTACAGAGCTCCGGAACAGGCTTCTGAAAGGGAAGGAAGAGATGTGAGTCCCAGAACAGGAAGCTCTTTCCATCAGTTTAAAAGTGTTCAGCATACCTCATCGCGGCAGACGGCTGTTTCTGTCTCTTTCGTTGTTGACCTCACAGACAGAGGAGACACCCCCGCTTCCTCACTGACCTTCCTCTTCTTTGATGACGGAACAGATTCGGAAGGAACGTGTCTCTTTCCGGCCCGTGGAATCCCGGTTGTTGTGCGGTCTCCACTGGCAGAGGGAGCTGGCTGGCACCAGTCGTTAGCCACAACGCTCTTCTGTTCATAAAAAAGGAAACTTGACTTTATTATTTCAGTTGATCTTTTAACAACTAAAAATAAATAGCTGGGAAGGAAGTTATCGGGTGTATTCCCAAAATATGAAACACTAACTTTAATATGGCAGCACTAATAATTAAGACATTTGGTTCAATGATTTAAATCTATTTTCTCATCCAAAAATGTTCTCACCGCCTCAGCTTTGATTCTTTTAGCTGGGCTCTCAGAGGCTGCCGTTTGTTTCCTCTTGGAGGCCGGCTGACTGGAGGCGACTGCGCCACAATATGCCACCGCCTGGCTGACGCTGCGCTCGGCGAAAACGGTGTACACGTGGTTCTTGCCACCTTTGCCTTCCCTCCAGGTCAGATTTGGCATCTTGGAAATGCATGTGGCAGAGACATGCATTCCCTCTTCCAACACGCCAGTTGTTTTGGCCTTGCTGTAGACTGGAACGGCACAAAATAACAGAGCGATTCATAAAGTCAGCCATGTTTGAATTGATCTTAATTGAAGGAGAGAGAAAAGGCAAACCCACTATTGTCAGTGAAGTTCTGAATGTTGTCTTTCACATTGACGGAGACCGATTTAAAATTGCGCAGGTCAAAGAGCAGCCCAATCATCCACGTTGTGCTCCGTCCACCTCTGACACAGAAGAAACAACAACAAACAAGCAAACACCAAGAAAAGTTGCATTACTTTACTACTGCACAGTTAAATATGGATCTTATGAGCATCATTTTTAAGAGAAATTGCAGTGGAAATTAAAACACAAAAATGTAACGGTGCCCTTACTGAGCAGCGGCTTCAGTGGTGGACTTGGTGCTCACATGCGCCCGGGAAAGGAACGCATGCATCTCCAGATCCTTCACCAGCAGTCTGATCTGGGATTCCACCAGGCTAACCCTGACAAAGGGAGCAAAACCGTTTTCAGAAAGAAGAAAACAGACGCGTGTTCCGGTTCACCTGAGACGTCTGGCTGGTTCTACTCACCAGGCAAGATGCTGCCTCTCTGTAGCCGACGATGCCGTTAGCAGAACGCAGTGCCTTCACACAAAAAGACAGAACAATGTCTGAGCACGTTGCTCTCATATCATCTCAATAAGGAAATTAAGCATCACGTCTACAGCTCCACTTTCTTTACGGCAGTCAATCTTTGGAAAAGCTTTGACGAGGAGCGAACAATTCACAATGTCAAAGACAATTATTGCATTTTACAAATCGATACATTTTTGACTTCTTTCTGGATGTGACAATTCTAGTTGAATACATACTTATACTTTCCAAGGAAGTCTGGCTCTTCAAACAGCTTGGACCACTCTGCCTTATTCTGTTTGATCTCCTGACAGATTTCATGACCTGTGAACGAGGGACAGGAAAGCTCAAAGTCTGATTCAAGCAACTCCCAGCTTTGTTTCCAAACTAGAAACTACTAGACACACATCCACTGATCCCCTATGAACGCAGCACTGTGAGTATACGTTGGATGTAGTGAGCGAGTGAATGTCGTTGGTGGTCAGGAGGGCCGATGGCGCAAATTGGCAGCCCTGTCAGTCTGCCCCAGGGCAGCTGTGGCTCCAGGAGTAGCTTCACCACCACCAAGTATGGAGTGAATGAAGAATGCAGTTTTACAAACACAGGATATGGTGTTATTACCCAAAGTGCACTGGACTCTGCACGGCAGGGGCATCCTCATCCCTGAGCCAAACTTGTCTGACTGCATACCGGAATGGGACTGGATGTTACAATCCTTTTTTTACCTTGATAAATGCGTAGGGATTATAGTCATCACAGGGCAGGATAGAAGGGGCTAAGGGTTTCATTGGGGTCATCAGGTGGGCACCCTCCATCATTGTTGTTTCACTGAACAGGCCCACGACACCTCAAGAGGGTTCAGCAGCAACACCTGGCGTCCCGGGTGTGCCCCCCTCTGCCTTACCCCCTTCTATACCCCCTGATGTTGTCTCTGTCATTTTGGAGCCCAGCTGTTGTCTCTTCTCCTGATCCAGAGCCACTGGCTTGCTCGTTCAGCAGCACTGGACAAGGCTTTGATGATTTGCCGTTGGGCCTGGCCCCGGATTCCCATGCCCCTGAGGAGACTAGTAGCAGTCCTGCCTACAAAGCCTCTGCAGCCCACTTCTACAGGGAGGACTGTGGTCTTCCAGCCCCGTTGTTCAGCATCCGCTGCCAGCTCAGCATACCAAAGCTTCTTCCGCTCAAAGGCCTCGCCTATATTATCCTCCCATGGCACTGTGAGCTCTATGATGTAAACACTTCGAATTGAGGTAGACCACAACACAAGATCTGGCCTGAGGTTGGTTGTGGCGATCTCCACTGGAAAGCAGAGTCTCTGCTCCAGATCAACAAGGAGCTTCCAGTCCCGTGCTGCTCCCATCTGTCCTACCTCTGATTTTGGAATACATCTCTTTTGTTGTTTCTCCCCTTCACGGACAAAATGTCCTAATGATGTAAGATGGGAGGAAAGGGGGGGCAGGGCATTGACGACCATTCTTCTATTCTCCAGTGCAGCTGCCAGACACTTCAGGATTGGATTGTGCCGCCAGGTGTAATGGCCTTGTGTAAGGCTTGTCTTGCAGCCAACTAGAATGTGCTTCAAGTTTGCTGGAGATGGACAGAGGGGGCATGTAGGATCTTCTCCGTACCATTGGTTGAGGTTCTGTGGTGATGGTAGCACATCGTATGTCGCTCGCAGGATAAAGCTGGTTCGATAAGCTTCCATGTCCCACATCTCTCTCCAAGAGAGCTTGCGCTTCTCAACATCTTCTCAACGCATCCATTGGCCTTGCTTTCCTTGTGAGACAGCCTTTGCACACCTTGCAGCCTGCTCCTCTCGGCGAACCTCCTCGACCACCAGCCCACGTCGCTGAGCTGGAGATGCCTTGCACCAGGATGGTTTACCCTCCTCTAGGCCAATGCCTCTTCTTCCCATTTGCACGTGGCCGACAATATCCCGGTGCTTAAGGGTTGATTTAGCCTGGTGTATAGCTACAGTTGGAGTCCACTTCCTCCCAGTTGCAATTGCAGGAGCGGTTTGAGCTACACAGGGGTCTCGAGAATCTGTCAGCATCATCTCCAGCCTGACTTTGCTGCGCTTGTATTCCTCTGTGAGGCTACATAGAGGAAGCTCCAGGATGCCTCTACCATACAGTGCTATGTTGGTAAGGCACCTGGGAAGCCCAAGCCATTTCCTGGCAAAAGAGCTGATGACCCTCTCCAGCTTCTCAACCTTCGAGCACGGTACCTCATAAATGGTCAGAGGCCACATCAGCCGAGGTATGAGACCAAACTGAAGACACCAAAGCTTCAGCCTGCCAGGGAGCATGGTCCTGTCAATGCTCTGAAGACCGCTGATGGCATCCCGTCTAAGCTGCTCCACTTGAACCATATCCTTAAGGGTTGCATCGTACCAACGCCCGAGGCTCTTGATTGGCTTCTCTAACACAGTTGGTATGGGCTCCTCGCCGATGTTAAAGCGCTGGTCTGATAGCTTCCCTTTCACCACAGATAAGCTCCTGGACTTGCTCGGTTTAAACCTCATCCGGGCCCATTCGATGTTCTCCTGCAACTTCCTCAGCAGCCGTCTTGTGCATGGAATGGTTGAAGTTAGAGTTGTCATATCATCCATGTATGCCCTAATGGGAGGGAGGCGCAAGCCTGGTTTTAGCCGCTCTCCTCCCACCACCCATCGAGATGCACGGATAATGACTTCCATGGCCATGGTGAAGACGAGTGCACAATGTAAAGCGTCTTTGAGTGTCCAGAAAAGAGCTATATAAGACCAACGCATGATTATATTTATTATTATTATGTCATCTGAGACACTACACACCCCGGATGATCTCCTCTGCGATGATGTGGAAAGTGGAGAGAGACACGTTGGTGCTGCTGTTCTGCTGTGGGTAGACTGGGCTGATGATGGGCATGAGGTGGAGGCTGTCAGGTCGATGAAGCTGAAAGATCACACGAAAACATACTTGGCTTAAATGTGCTACAGAGATCCCCAATCACAAACTGAAAATGTAGATTTTATAGGAGTTAGTAGTAGTAGTAGTAGTAGTAGTAGTAGTATAGTAGCTGTAAAACGCTGCTGGCTGGTTCCTTACCCTGGGTTCCCAAAATGGGTGGCCGTACCCGAGGTCATCTACTCGCTGCAGCCGAACAGTGTAAGGCCACTCCCTGAAAACACAAGATTTTCACATCTGATAATCCTTTTTACAAAACGCTCACGGGCACGTATCTGGATGCAAACACGCAATCCCTGAAAGTGCGTTCTGTGAAACACAATCAGTTTGTACATGGAGAAACACAGACTGGCTTTAATGGAAACAAGACACTGACGAGATGATGATCAGTCTCAGGGAACTCTTATCAAATGTAATTCAATATTTGGTCTTCCCACAGGAACACCAGAATCAGAATACTCACCACATGGAGTACACCTTGAAGAATTTAATCACCAGGGTGGATGCGGTCGCATTTGGGTACACCTGGCAGATTCTTGCCACAAGTGTAGTCCAAGATATCCCGCCCAAGAAGCCCAGCATGTTGGAATAAATGTTCCGTCCTGAAGGGAAAGACGAAGATGAGAAAGAAGTCAGACCTCTAGTCCTCAAGACGGCCTAATTTACAGTGATCCACTTTAATCTGCGCTACCAGAGCAGCTCAATGCAGCATGTTACTATGTCCATGTGTCCTCAGTTTGTCGGTCTGTTTTTGCTTTTTCATATTGAGCCCAGATAACAGTGTGTTTGCCACCACACGCACAAAAAAACGTCAATGTTTTCAGATGCAGTGAGCAACACTTAAACCCAGTTTGTATCAAAGGTGAAGTCAGTCGTGTGTCACCGTTAGTTAATTCTCAACATATTCTGAACCGGTCTCTGGACAGTCTGGCAAAACGTAGCGAGTTGAGTTCTACCCACGTTTAGCACACAGCTTGATGGTTCTCAAGGCCAGCTGGAAGTTCTCAACATTTGGGACAAGCTTGAGGATCTCGGCTGATGTTCTGTAGCCTAACATACAGAGACAAAGGTGACTGAAGACAGTCATGTCAAAGCTTCAGCCATATTACCGTACACTAAATGGCCACACAGCACAAAGAGGTTCCTGCTGTTTGGTTCTTACCGTTGAGACTCCTCACACACTCTGTACCCATGTTCCTCAACAGCTGATCGTTGAGGAAGTTGAGTTTGTCAGGAACACTCCTTCGTCCCAACTTTGCAAATACCAAGTCAATCTAGAAAGAAGCACAGAAACCATTAAGACTCATGTAGCTTTCTGCAGAGTAGAGTGTTTCCTGGTTTCGCAAGTCATATTATTACCTCAACCCCATCAAATTTCAGTTTGATGACTGGGACAAATGCCTTTGTGATGGCCTGAAGACACAAAGATGGTTAGTTAGTTAGATAATCGTTACTATCTTGTATGACGGACATGTATATGGACTGTGTATATGGCTAACCCGTGCGTCGGTGACCTCCTTCTGGGCTTTAAGCTTTTCAAAGAAAGAGGTGAAGAAATCACCCCTCTCCAGAAATGAGGGTCCCACGCAAACAGCATCGATATCAGCGCCTGTCAAAACAGCACAGGTTCATATTAGAGGAGCTTCTCCATCATTTTCCTTATGAGCATGCAAAGTTCCGGCAGTCCAGACACTCACGGTCAAGAATAGGAAAACTCACCTTTTGAATCAACACCCAGAACAGAGGAGCCAAACGGAAGGACCTTTCCTCCAACGTTGTCCGTCACTATTTCTGGTACATTCTAAAATTAAAAAGTAAACAAATAAAATGTTATCTTTGGAATATCATGTTTTAAGCACCACAGCTGGTTAGCTTTGAAACAACATGGCGTATGTAAAAAGATGTCCTACCATTTCGATGCACATCTCCGTCAGCCACTCCTTAAACAGCTTCTCTAGCTTTTTGGTGATATCCTCTCTGAAAATGAAACACAGGGCATTTTCACATTTGTCTGCACCTTAACAAGCATGCAATGGTCCCTCCACTTGTGCTTTAGCACTTTTATTAACTTCACTCATTAAGTTCTTGATGACATTAAGTTCTTGATGGCAGTAAATCGGTTAGCTCTAAACAATCACAGATCCTCCAATATTCTAGAGCCGGCAATATAGGAAAATGCTAAGGGCGCCGTGGCCTCCAAGGGGCGCCACAAAAAGGTGGAAATACCTTAAATATAATTGTATTAAAACTAGTTATTATTAAATTATTCTTGAAATGGAAAAGCTCACTTTCATTCAAATGAAATGTACGTTTCGGACGTGAAGGTATGGATTTTTTTGGACGAGAATACTCGTTTAGGTACTGAATTTGTTAATTGCTATATAGATCCAGACAGACACACACACAATAATAGAATAAATGATAAACAGTATTATTGTAATATAAAATGTGGTTTTATTATGAGATTAACTTTGAGACAGACGGTAGCACAAATGGAACATCCAGTTCCCAAACACATATAAAATATCTGTGACAGTCTTTGTTCAAAATAGCAAACAGATGTTTTCTGATCTGATCTGTTTTCTGTCTCAAACAACTCTGTCAGAAACACCTCTGAAAATAAAAACGAAAGTAAGTTCATTGCGTGCACACAATGAATGTGCATGCATGTGCACGTTTTCATACTGAGACATCACAGTAAGAGAGATTTCTTCCAGAAGCGTTTCTGTACTTGATTACAGAATTACACAAACAATGCAGTATTTGGTTTATTTAGCGGTTTTTGGGTTGATGATGACCCAAAACCACCAAATTAGTCATTTTTCTAAACGACTAACAAGTAGTGTATATTTCAAATCTTCAACAAAAAACACGAGCACAGCACAAAGTCGACATAACGCCAACGAATCACGCTGACGCCAACTGGATGTAGGTGCAGCTCTTTGTGTTTTCTGAACGCAGATCTCGTCCAATATATACCGTACCGGTACTGTATTTTATATGTGTTGTAATATCTATTTTCATTTTGAAAAAAATACTATTTTATTTAACTTGGGCCAGAAAATGCTTATTTTATGTAAATATAAACACTTGTAGGGAGGCTCGGTGGCGCAGTGGTAAGCACTGTTGCCTCACAGCGAGATGGTCGCGGGTTTGTCTCCGACTTGTGGCCATTCTGTGGGGAGTTTGCATGTTCTCCCCTTGTCTGTGTGGGTTCTCTCCGGGTTCTCCGGCTTCCTCCCTCCACCAAAGACGTGCAGCCTAGGCTGATTGGTGACACTAAGTTGTGAGTGTGTGTGTGGCTGGTTGTGTGTCTCTGTGTTGCCCTGCGATGGACTGGCGGCTTGTCCGGGGTGTCCCCTGCCTCTCGCCCATTGACTGCTGGGGCTGGCTCCAGCTTGGCTCGCGACCCGATAACGGATTAAGCGGTTGGGACAATGAATAAACATTTGTACATACCGCAGAATCCCGCAATAAAATCCATGATATATGAAAATCCACAATAAAGTGAATCTGTGGAAAGTGAACCGCGATATAGCGGGGGGACGTCTGTATTTTTGACTGTCCCTTCTGACATTTTGACAACTAAACATCTGATGGGTAAATCAAGGAAAAAGAACAATACATAACTATTTCAACCGGTAAATCCTACCTGTGCTTCAGCACTGATTTGCTCTCAATAACGTCAAAGCCCTTCAGCATTTCAAACAGCAAGCCGGTCCGGGTCAACTCGGCCTCCTTTGGCAGATCCTCGCTGATCGGAAGGGTGAGTCCGTAAACCTTGGGGGGCTGTTGGACAGCTGGAGCCTGAATCTTAGTTGCTCTGAAAATTAACACGATTACCTTGAAACCTGATATGTTGACTGGATGCTCCAATTTCGTGTTGAAAAAAAATCATCCAGTGTCAATCAATACCAAGAAAAGCATGAACAAAAGCAATAACACTTAATACTTACTTGATCGAAGTCATAATCACTTTATCGAGTGCAGAAGAAATATGCTCTCTTAAAACTTTTTTCTTTGGCGAGTTATATATATACCCACACCACTTGCTTTGAAGTGCGACATTTGCTTTGAAGTGCGACACTTGCTTTGAAGTGCACCTAACTGGTTACAGTTGACACGCGCAAAGAGTCATTGGACTAACATTCAAGACCAAAGGATTTAAAATGTAGTAGTGATGCTTTAAGTGGGTCATCATGTGGGTTTTTTAGGTTTGCGTGGCTGAAAGTGTTAAGTTCTATTACACTGACCAAAGAACACTGAGTGAACAAGTGAACACTTAACCCGTTAAAGTTGAGTGTATCATATTTGATGCACTTCGTCTTTCGGAATTGTGAGCCATCTACTTCATAAATTAAAAATGTCCCACTTGAAAAACCTGATGAATACAATGAAACATGTTTCTCCATAAGAAAAAAACTAAAAGCAAATTAAAGACAAACATATACCGTATGCAGATGTGTTTTCCTTTTACAAAAATGTTCCTCAACACCTTATTTTACAAAAATAAAATTTTAATGGCAATTATTCATGGATCAGGCTTCAAAGGGTTAAATCACGCATCCCAGATCTCAATGAATTAAATATTCCAGAAGAAAAATAAAGAAGAAAAAGACAAAAACAACAATTATACTGGAGTCCACATGAAGCTCTCGTTCAGAGACCAGTGGAGGGCAGTAATGCGCCGGACGGCGTCCATGTTGCCGGAAATGAAGAGGAGGGGAAACAAAGACAAAACAACGCTGAGATAGATACAGCTACTTACTTTTGTACTCAACTTCACACCCTCATTAGCCAAAGTGTGTTTTCACTCGGAGCCGAGAGGTCAGTGATGCAGCTGTAAAAGCCAGCTACATAATTGCTAGCGAAATAGCATTAGCATCAAAGTCGTATTACGGAGCTAATGAAAACATGCACGCTGAAGGCTGCAGAACTTGCATGTCCCGAGAAGCTTTTGCCAACATCAGCCTGACGAGGAAAACAAAGTCGTCTAAACCGGACTCGTTCTTGTAATATGCTGCATCAGAAACGTTTTGAATTAAAAAAAATACAGTTCCTTGTGCGATTTAATGTTGGTCACCTGCTTCACTACGAAGGAGTTTGGTCATAAGTTTTATTTTCAAGCCAGGTTATTACTTTCTTTCTTGCACATTTAAAATGGCCACCACCACTTTGTAAGATATGTGCAGTCAGTTTAAGTTTTGAGAATTATTATGCATGTGGAAAATGGAGTAAAAATGATTCCTACATCATGAGAGGTTGATTTAAGCTTCAAGTGCAATAGGCTGTCATGTTTTTCAGGGCTGAATACCTGTGACTTAAAGTGTCATGCCTTTGTGCAAACACTGATCAGTTGTCATATAAATAAACTGAAGCAAATTGCATGTTCTTCTTGAGAAATCTGAAGTTGTTTGTAAATGGATAGTTCATTAAATAAAACATATCCTCATGCCATTGTGACAAAAGGAGCATTCATTTATTGCTATTTATAGCTATGCTATGATTTTAATGGTCCGGCCCACTTGGCATCACATTAGGCTGCATGTGCCCCCTGAACTGAAATGAGTGACCCCCCTGCTCCAGACCACTCTTAATGCAACAGCTTGGCAACACATGTCATCACCTCTATCTTTCCCTGCTATAGTGATATTATGATACTTCACTGCCTCGAATAAAGGCAAAAAACCTTGAAAAAGAATCATCTTGATGATGAAAGGCTGAAACGTTCTGCAAGGGGTGTGAATGAACTGGAGACATGTTTTCAAAGAGCTCAGTACATAGCCTTTTAGAGCTCTTTAATGTATCAGAGTTACGTAGCATCCAACGACCTGCTGTGCCCAGCATTTTCTCATCAGTCTTATTTAGCACTTTGTATTCATGCAGATTTAGACGTGCAGCCAAAGCGGGAAAAACTCTGAACCGGTTATGCACTTTTATTTACATTTTATGCAACTGGACACAAAGACTTCTCTTCCACCAAGCAAGCACAATTATTTATGGCTTACTAATATAGACTGTGAGGTCTCTCCATGTGCAGCAGCATCTTGGGCTGCTGTTTTAATATGAAGTCGACATTCCACAATTAGGGATCACTGAATCCCTAGGAAAACATCTCTGCCGATGTTACAGCTTTGCATTAGCGGTGAGGTCTTACTTTCTTATTATGGATGCAAAACACTTCTGCATATAAACAGCATTCATGAAAACACAGCGGTTATGCATAATGGAGCTTAATTTACCTGAATGATATCAGTCTATCCATCAGAAATCAGGACAGCTACTAGTCAACCAGCCTTCAGCTTAACCTGAAAGGTGTTCATCTGAAGGAATATCAGATGGATTTTATTTTGAAGCAGCCTTGTGGATAACATATTTGACTGCTGAAAAGTGGAAGCTTTTAGGAACAACAGCAACTCAGCCATGAAGTGGCAGCACATAAAGGGTCATTGATTGCTGAGGAGTGTAGTGCACAAAAAATGGCCAACTCTGCTGACTCAAAAACTGCTCTAAACATTATGTTCTAACATTAAAATCAGGATGAAGAAAAAAAAGAGTGCTGGGGCATCGTGGAATGGGTTTACACAGTCACGCAGCTGCATGTAAGACATCTCCAAGCACACACTCGGGGGGGCGGATGGAGTAAATGTCTGAAATGTTTGCCACATGTTTTACAACTGTAAGGCTTCTCATCTGTGTGGGTTCTCATGTGTGACTGTCAGATCTCCAATCTGTCTAAAATGTTTCCCACATGATAAACAACTGTAAGGCTTCTCTTCTGTGTGGGTTTGCACGTGGACTGTCAGATCTCCACTCTGTCTAAAAAGTTTCCCACATGTTTCACACCTGTGAAACCTCTTCTGTGTGGGTTCTCATGTGGACTGTCAGATCTCCACTCTGAAAAGTTTCCCACATAATGTTCAACTGTAAGGCTTCTCATCTGTGTAGGTTCTCATGTGGACTGTCAGATCTTCATTCTGTCTAAAATGTTTCCCACATGTTTTACAACTGTAAGGCTTCTCATCTGTGTGGGTTCTCATGTGGACTGTCAGATCTTCACTCTGTCTAAAATGTTTCCCACATGTTTCACACTTGTAAGGCTTCTCATCTGTGTGGGTTCTCATGTGGACTGTCAGATCTTCACTCTGTCTAAAAGGTTTCCCACATGTTTCACACTTGTAAGGCTTCTCATCTGTGTGGGTTCACATGTGGACTGTAAGATATCCACTCTGTCTGAAAAGTTTCCCACATGTTTTACAACTGTAAGGCTTCTCATCTGTGTGGGTTCTCATGTTGACTGTCAGATTTCCACTCTGTTTCAAAATGTTTCCCACATGTTTTACAACTGTAAGGCTTCTCATCTGTGTGGGTTCTCATGTTGACTGTCAGATCTCCAATCTGTCTAAAAGGTTTCCCATGTGTTTCACACCTGTGGGGCTTCTCTTCTTTGTGGGTTCTCATGTGCACTGTCAGATCTCCACTCTTTCTAAAAAGTTTCCCACATGTTTCACAACCGTGAGGCTTCTCTGTGTCGGTTCTCATGTTGACTGTCAGATCTCCACTCTGTTTAAAATGTTTCCCACATGATTTACAACTGTAAGGCTTCTCTTCTTTGTGGGTTCTCATGTGGACTGTCAGATCTCCACTCTGTCGAAAAGGTTTCCCACATGTTTCACACCTGTGAGGCTTCTCTTCTTTGTGGGTTCTTATGTGGCGAGTGAATTAACCACTCCCTCTAAAATGTTTCCCACATGTTTACAACTGTAAGGCTTCTCTTCTTTGTGGGTTCTCATGTGGACTGTCAGATCTCCACTCTGTCGAAAAGGTTTCTCACATGTTTCACACCTGTGAGGCTTCTCTTCTTTGTGGGTTCTTATGTGGCGAGTGAATTAACCACTCCCTCTAAAATGTTTCCCACATGTTTACAACTGTAAGGCTTCTCTTCTTTGTGGGTTTGCACGTGGACTGTCAGATCTCCACTCTTTCTAAAATGTTTCCCACATTTTTTTACAACTGTAAGGCTTCTCTTCTTTGTGGGTTCTCATGTGGACTGTCAGATCTCCACTCTGTCTAAAATGTTTTCCACATGTTTCACGCCTGTGAAGCTTCTCTTCTGTGTGGGTTCTCATGTGGACTGTCAGATATCCAATCTGTCTAAAATGTTTCACATATGTTTTACAACTGTAAGGCTTCTCGTCTTTGTGGGTTCACATGTGGACTGTAAGATATCCACTCTGAAAAGTTTCCCACATGTTTTACAACTGTAAGGCTTCTCTTCTGTGTGGGTTCTCATGTGGACTGTCAGATCTTCACTCTATCTAAAATGTTTCCCACATGTTTCACGCCTGTGAAGCTTCTCTTCTGTGTGGGTTCTCATGTGGACTGTCAGATATCCAATCTGTCTAAAATGTTTCCCACATGTTTTCCAACTGTAAGGCTTATCATCTGTGTGGGTTCACATGTGGACTGTCAGATATCCAATCTGTCTGAAACGTTTCCCACTAGTTTAACAACTGTAAGGCTTCTCATCTGTGTGGGTTCTCATGTGGACTGTCAGATCTTCACTCTGTCTAAAATGTTTCCCACATGTTTTACAACTGTAAGGCTTCTCATCTGTGTGGGTTCTCATGTGTACTGTCAGATCTTCACTCTTTCTTAAATGTTTCCCACATGTTTTACAACTGTAAGGCTTTTCATCAGTGTGGGTTCACATGTGGACTGTCAGATATCCACTCTGTCTGAAAATCTTTCCACATGTTTTACAACTGTAAGGCTTCTCATCTGTGTGGGTTCTCATGTGTGACTGTCAGATCTCCAATCTGTCTAAAATGTTTCCCACATGATTTACAACTGTAAGACTTCTCTTCTTTGTGGGTTCTCATGTGGACTGTCAGATCTCCACTCTGTCGAAAAGGTTTCCCACATGTTTAACACCTGTGAGGCTTCTCTTCTTTGTGGGTTCTCATTTGGCAAGTCAATTAACCACTCTCTCTAAAATGTTTCCCACATGTTTACAACTGTAAGGCTTCTCTTCTTTGTGGGTTCGCACGTGGACTGTCAGATCTCCACTCTGTCTAAAAAGTTTCCCACATGTTTCACACCTGTGAAGCCTCTTCTGTGTGGGTTCTCATGTGGACTGTCAGATCTCCACTCTGTCTGAAAAGTTTCCCACATATTGTTCAACTGTAAGGCTTCTCATCTGTGTAGGTTCTCATGTGGACTGTCAGATCTTCACTCTGTCTAAAATGTTTCCCAAATGCTTTACAACTGTAAGGCTTCTCATCTGTGTGGGTTCACATGTGGACTGTAAGATATCCACTCTGTCTGAAAAGTTTCCCACATGTTTTACAACTGTAAGGCTTCTCATCTGTGTGGGTTCTCATGTTGACTGTCAGATCTCCAATCTGTCTAAAAGGTTTCCCACATGTATTACACCTGTTAGGCTTCTCTTCTTTGTGGGTTCTCATGTGCATTGTCAGATCTCCACTCTTTCTAAAAAGTTTCCCACGTGTTTCACAACTGTAAGGCTTCTCTTCTTTGTCGGTTCTCACGTGGACTGTCAGATCTCCACTCTTTCTAAAGTGTTTCCCACATGTTTTACAACTGTAAGGCTTCTCATCTGTGTGGGTTCTCATGTTGACTGTCAGATCTCCACTCTGTTTAAAATGTTCCCCACATGATTTACAACTGTAAGGCTTCTCTTTTTTGTGGGTTCTCATGTGGCCTGTCAGATCTCCACTCTGTCGAAAAGGCTTCCCACATGTTTCACACCTGTGAGGCTTCTCTTTGTGGGTTCTCATGTGGCGAGTCAATTAACCACTCGCTCTAAAATGTTTCCCACATGTTTACAACTGTAAGGCTTCTCTTCTTTGTGGGTTCGCACGTGGACTGTCAGATCTCCACTCTTTCTAAAATGTTTCCCACATTTTTTACAACTGTAAGGCTTCTCTTCTTTGTGGGTTCTCATGTGGACTGTCAGATCTCCACTCTGTCTAAAAAGTTTCCCACATGTTTCACACCTGTAAAGCCTCTTCTGTGTGGGATCGCATGTGGACTGTCAGATCTCCACTCTGTCTAAAATGTTTCCCACATGTTTTACAACTGTAAGGCTTCTCTTCTTTGTGGGTTCTCATGTGGCGAGTCAATTAACCACTCTCTCTAAAGTGTTTCCCACATGTTTTACAACTGTAAGGCTTCTCTTCTTTGTGGGTTCTTATGTGGACTGTCAGATCTCCACTCTGTCGAAAACGGTTCCCACATGTTTCACACCTGTGAAGCTTCTCTTCTGTGTGGGTTCTCATGTGGACTGTCAGATCTTCACTCTGTCTAAAATGTTTCCCACATGTTTACAGCTGTAAGGCTTCTCTTTGTGGGTTCTCACATGGACTGTCAGATCTCCACTCTTTCTAAAAGGTTTCCCACATGTTTCACACTTGTAAGGCTTCTCATCTGTGTGGGTTCTTATGTGGACTGTCAGATCTTCACTCTGTCTGAAAAGTTTCCCACATGTTTTACAACTGTAAGGCTTCTCATCTGTGTGGGTTCTCATGTTGACTGTCAGATCTCCACTCTTTCTAAAGTGTTTCCCACATGTTTTACAACTGTAAGGCTTCTCATCTGTGTGGGTTCTCATGTTGACTGTCAGATCTCCACTCTGTTTAAAATGTTCCCCACATGATTTACAACTGTAAGGCTTCTCTTCTTTGTGGGTTCTCATGTGGCAAGTCAATTAACCACTCTCTCTATAATGTTTCCCACATGTTTACAACTGTAAGGCTTCTCTTCTTTGTGGGTTCGCACGTGGACTGTCAGATCTCCACTCTGTCTAAAAAGTTTCCCACATGTTTCACACCTGTGAAGCCTCTTCTGTGTGGGTTCTCATGTGGACTGTCAGATATCCACTCTGAAAAGTTTCCCACATGTTTTACAACTGTAAGGCTTCTCATCTGTGTGGGTTCTCATGTTGACTGTCAGATCTCCAATCTGTCTAAAAGGTTTCCCACGTGTTTCACACCTGTGAGGCTTCTCTTCTTTGTGGGTTCTCATGTGCACTGTCAGATCTCCACTCTTTCTAAAAAGTTTCCCACGTGTTTCACAACTGTAAGGCTTCTCTTCTTTGTCGGTTCTCACGTGGACTGTCAGATCTCCACTCTTTCTAAAGTGTTTCCCACATGTTTCACAACTGTAAGGCTTCTCTTCTTTGTCGGTTCTCACGTGGACTGTTAGATCTCCACTCTTTCTAAAGTGTTTCCCACATGTTTTACAACTGTAAGGCTTCTCTTCTTTGTGGGTTCTCATGTGGCGAGTCAATTAACCACTCTCTCTATAATGTTTCCCACATGTTTACAACTGTAAGGCTTCTCTTCTTTGTGGGTTCGCACGTGGACTGTCAGATCTCCACTCTGTCTAAAAACTTTCCCACATGTTTCACACCTGTGAAGCCTCTTCTGTGTGGGTTCTCATGTGGACTGTCAGATCTCCACTCTGTCTGAAAAGTTTCCCACATATTGTTCAACTGTAAGGCTTCTCATCTGTGTAGGTTCTCATGTGGACTGTCAGATCTTCACTCTGTCTAAAATGTTTCCCAAATGCTTTACAAATGTAAGGCTTCTCATCTGTGTGGGTTCACATGTGGACTGTAAGATATCCACTCTGTCTGAAAAGTTTCCCACATGTTTTACAACTGTAAGGCTTCTCATCTGTGTGGGTTCTCATGTTGACTGTCAGATCTCCAATCTGTCTAAAAGGTTTCCCACATGTTTTACACCTGTTAGGCTTCTCTTCTTTGTGGGTTCTCATGTGCATTGTCAGATCTCCACTCTTTCTAAAAAGTTTCCCACGTGTTTCACAACTGTAAGGCTTCTCTTCTTTGTCGGTTCTCACGTGGACTGTCAGATCTCCACTTATTCTAAAGTGTTTCCCACATGTTTTACAACTGTAAGGCTTCTCATCTGTGTGGGTTCTCATGTTGACTGTCAGATCTCCACTCTGTTTAAAATGTTCCCCACATGATTTACAACTGTAAGGCTTCTCTTCTTTGTGGGTTCTCATGTGGCCTGTCAGATCTCCACTCTGTCGAAAAGGTTTCCCACATGTTTCACACCTGTGAGGCTTCTCTTCTTTGTGGGTTCTCATGTGGCGAGTCAATTAACCACTCTCTCTAAAATGTTTCCCACATGTTTACAACTGTAAGGCTTCTCTTCTTTGTGGGTTTTCATGGCGAGTCAATTAACCACTCTCTCTAAAATGTTTCCCACATGTTTACAACTGTAAGGCTTCTCTTCTTTGTGGGTTCGCACGTGGACTGTCGGATCTGCACTCTTTCTAAAATGTTTCCCACATTTCTTTACAACTGTAAGGCTTCTCTTCTTTGTGGGTTCTCATGTGGACTGTCAGATCTCCACTCTGTTTAAAAAGTTTCCCACATGTTTCACATCTGTGAAGCCTCTTCTGTGTGGGTTCTCATGTGGACTGTCAGATCTCCACTCTGTCTGAAAAGTTTCCCACATATTGTTCAACTGTAAGGCTTCTCATCTGTGTAGGTTCTCATGTGGACTGTCAGATCTCCACTCTTTCTAAAGTGTTTCCCACATGTTTTACAACTGTAAGGCTTCTCATCTGTGTGGGTTCTCATGTTGACTGTCAGATCTCCACTCTGTTTAAAATGTTCCCCACATGATTTACAACTGTAAGGCTTCTCTTCTTTGTGGGTTCGCACGTGGACTGTCAGATCTCCACTCTGTCTAAAAAGTTTCCCTCATGTTTCACACCTGTGAAGCCTCTTCTGTGTGGGTTCTCATGTGGACTGTCAGATATCCACTCTGAAAAGTTTCCCACATGTTTTACAACTGTAAGGCTTCTCATCTGTGTGGGTTCTCATGTTGACTGTCAGATCTTCAATCTGTCTAAAAGGTTTCCCACGTGTTTCACACCTGTGAGGCTTCTCTTCTTTGTGGGTTCTCATGTGCACTGTCAGATCTCCACTCTTTCTAAAAAGTTTCCCACGTGTTTCACAACTGTAAGGCTTCTCTTCTTTGTCGGTTCTCACGTGGACTGTCAGATCTCCACTCTTTCTAAAGTGTTTCCCACATGTTTTACAACTGTAAGGCTTCTCATCTGTGTGGGTTCTCATGTTGACTATCAGATCTCCACTCTGTTTAAAATGTTCCCCACATGATTTACAACTGTAAGGCTTCTCTTCTTTGTGGGTTCTCATGTGGCGAGTCAATTAACCACTCTCTCTATAATGTTTCCCACATGTTTACAACTGTAAGGCTTCTCTTCTTTGTGGGTTCGCACGTGGACTGTCAGATCTCCACTCTGTCTAAAAAGTTTCCCACATGTTTCACACCTGTGAAGCCTCTTCTGTGTGGGTTCTCATGTGGACTGTCAGATCTCCACTCTGTCTAAAAAGTTTCCCACATATTGTTCAACTGTAAGGCTTCTCATCTGTGTAGGTTCTCATGTGGACTGTCAGATCTTCACTCTGTCTAAAATGTTTCCCAAATGCTTTACAACTGTAAGGCTTCTCATCTGTGTGGGTTCACATGTGGACTGTAAGATATCCACTCTGTCTGAAAAGTTTCCCACATGTTTTACAACTGTAAGGCTTCTCATATGTGTGGGTTCTCATGTTGACTGTCAGATCTCCAATCTGTCTAAAAGGTTTCCCACATGTTTTACACCTGTTAGGCTTCTCTTCTTTGTGGGTTCTCATGTGCATTGTCAGATCTCCACTCTTTCTAAAAAGTTTCCCACGTGTTTCACAACTGTAAGGCTTCTCTTCTTTGTCGGTTCTCACGTGGACTGTCAGATCTCCACTCTTTCTAAAGTGTTTCCCACATGTTTTACAACTGTAAGGCTTCTCATCTGTGTGGGTTCTCATGTTGACTGTCAGATCTCCACTGTTTAAAATGTTCCCCACATGATTTACAACTGTAAGGCTTCTCTTCTTTGTGGGTTCTCATGTGGCCTGTCAGATCTCCACTCTGTCGAAAAGGTTTCCCACATGTTTCACACCTGTGAGGCTTCTCTTCTTTGTGGGTTCTCATGTGGCGAGTCAATTAACCACTCTCTCTAAAATGTTTCCCACATGTTTACAACTGTAAGGCTTCTCTTCTTTGTGGGTTCTCATGTGCATTGTCAGATCTCCACTCTTTCTAAAAAGTTTCCCACGTGTTTCACAACTGTAAGGCTTCTCTTCTTTGTCGGTTCTCACGTGGACTGTCAGATCTCCACTCTTTCTAAAGTGTTTCCCACATGTTTTACAACTGTAAGGCTTCTCATCTGTGTGGGTTCTCATGTTGACTGTCAGATCTCCACTCTTTCTAAAATGTTTCCCACATTTTTTTACAACTGTAAGGCTTCTCTTCTTTGTGGGTTCTCATGTGGACTGTCAGATCTCCACTCTGTCTAAAATGTTTTCCACATGTTTCACGCCTGTGAAGCTTCTCTTCTGTGTGGGTTCTCATGTGGACTGTCAGATATCCAATCTGTCTAAAATGTTTCACATATGTTTTACAACTGTAAGGCTTCTCGTCTTTGTGGGTTCACATGTGGACTGTAAGATATCCACTCTGAAAAGTTTCCCACATGTTTTACAACTGTAAGGCTTCTCTTCTGTGTGGGTTCTCATGTGGACTGTCAGATCTTCACTCTATCTAAAATGTTTCCCACATGTTTCACGCCTGTGAAGCTTCTCTTCTGTGTGGGTTCTCATGTGGACTGTCAGATATCCAATCTGTCTACAATGTTTCCCACATGTTTTCCAACTGTAAGGCTTATCATCTGTGTGGGTTCACATGTGGACTGTCAGATATCCAATCTGTCTGAAACGTTTCCCACTAGTTTAACAACTGTAAGGCTTCTCATCTGTGTGGGTTCTCATGTGGACTGTCAGATCTTCACTCTGTCTAAAATGTTTCCCACATGTTTTACAACTGTAAGGCTTCTCATCTGTGTGGGTTCTCATGTGTACTGTCAGATCTTCACTCTTTCTTAAATGTTTCCCACATGTTTTACAACTGTAAGGCTTTTCATCAGTGTGGGTTCACATGTGGACTGTCAGATATCCACTCTGTCTGAAAATTTTTCCACATGTTTTACAACTGTAAGGCTTCTCATCTGTGTGGGTTCTCATGTGTGACTGTCAGATCTCCAATCTGTCTAAAATGTTTCCCACATGATTTACAACTGTAAGACTTCTCTTCTTTGTGGGTTCTCATGTGGACTGTCAGATCTCCACTCTGTCGAAAAGGTTTCCCACATGTTTAACACCTGTGAGGCTTCTCTTCTTTGTGGGTTCTCATTTGGCAAGTCAATTAACCACTCTCTCTAAAATGTTTCCCACATGTTTACAACTGTAAGGCTTCTCTTCTTTGTGGGTTCGCACGTGGACTGTCAGATCTCCACTCTGTCTAAAAAGTTTCCCACATGTTTCACACCTGTGAAGCCTCTTCTGTGTGGGTTCTCATGTGGACTGTCAGATCTCCACTCTGTCTGAAAAGTTTCCCACATATTGTTCAACTGTAAGGCTTCTCATCTGTGTAGGTTCTCATGTGGACTGTCAGATCTTCACTCTGTCTAAAATGTTTCCCAAATGCTTTACAACTGTAAGGCTTCTCATCTGTGTGGGTTCACATGTGGACTGTAAGATATCCACTCTGTCTGAAAAGTTTCCCACATGTTTTACAACTGTAAGGCTTCTCATCTGTGTGGGTTCTCATGTTGACTGTCAGATCTCCAATCTGTCTAAAAGGTTTCCCACATGTATTACACCTGTTAGGCTTCTCTTCTTTGTGGGTTCTCATGTGCATTGTCAGATCTCCACTCTTTCTAAAAAGTTTCCCACGTGTTTCACAACTGTAAGGCTTCTCTTCTTTGTCGGTTCTCACGTGGACTGTCAGATCTCCACTCTTTCTAAAGTGTTTCCCACATGTTTTACAACTGTAAGGCTTCTCATCTGTGTGGGTTCTCATGTTGACTGTCAGATCTCCACTCTGTTTAAAATGTTCCCCACATGATTTACAACTGTAAGGCTTCTCTTCTTTGTGGGTTCTCATGTGGCCTGTCAGATCTCCACTCTGTCAAAAAGGTTTCCCACATGTTTCACACCTGTGAGGCTTCTCTTCTTTGTGGGTTCTCATGTGGCGAGTCAATTAACCACTCGCTCTAAAATGTTTCCCACATGTTTACAACTGTAAGGCTTCTCTTCTTTGTGGGTTCGCACGTGGACTGTCAGATCTCCACTCTTTCTAAAATGTTTCCCACATTTTTTACAACTGTAAGGCTTCTCTTCTTTGTGGGTTCTCATGTGGACTGTCAGATCTCCACTCTGTCTAAAAAGTTTCCCACATGTTTCACACCTGTAAAGCCTCTTCTGTGTGGGATCGCATGTGGACTGTCAGATCTCCACTCTGTCTAAAATGTTTCCCACATGTTTTACAACTGTAAGGCTTCTCTTCTTTGTGGGTTCTCATGTGGCAAGTCAATTAACCACTCTCTCTAAAGTGTTTCCCACATGTTTTACAACTGTAAGGCTTCTCTTCTTTGTGGGTTCTTATGTGGACTGTCAGATCTCCACTCTGTCGAAAACGGTTCCCACATGTTTCACACCTGTGAAGCTTCTCTTCTGTGTGGGTTCTCATGTGGACTGTCAGATCTTCACTCTGTCTAAAATGTTTCCCACATGTTTACAGCTGTAAGGCTTCTCTTTGTGGGTTCTCACATGGACTGTCAGATCTCCACTCTTTCTAAAAGGTTTCCCACATGTTTCACACTTGTAAGGCTTCTCATCTGTGTGGGTTCTTATGTGGACTGTCAGATCTTCACTCTGTCTGAAAAGTTTCCCACATGTTTTACAACTGTAAGGCTTCGCATCTGTGTGGGTTCTCATGTTGACTGTCAGATCTCCACTCTTTCTAAAGTGTTTCCCACATGTTTTACAACTGTAAGGCTTCTCATCTGTGTGGGTTCTCATGTTGACTGTCAGATCTCCACTCTGTTTAAAATGTTCCCCACATGATTTACAACTGTAAGGCTTCTCTTCTTTGTGGGTTCTCATGTGGCAAGTCAATTAACCACTCTCTCTATAATGTTTCCCACATGTTTACAACTGTAAGGCTTCTCTTCTTTGTGGGTTCGCACGTGGACTGTCAGATCTCCACTCTGTCTAAAAAGTTTCCCACATGTTTCACACCTGTGAAGCCTCTTCTGTGTGGGTTCTCATGTGGACTGTCAGATATCCACTCTGAAAAGTTTCCCACATGTTTTACAACTGTAAGGCTTCTCATCTGTGTGGGTTCTCATGTTGACTGTCAGATCTCCAATCTGTCTAAAAGGTTTCCCACGTGTTTCACACCTGTGAGGCTTCTCTTCTTTGTGGGTTCTCATGTGCACTGTCAGATCTCCACTCTTTCTAAAAAGTTTCCCACGTGTTTCACAACTGTAAGGCTTCTCTTCTTTGTCGGTTCTCACGTGGACTGTCAGATCTCCACTCTTTCTAAAGTGTTTCCCACATGTTTCACAACTGTAAGGCTTCTCTTCTTTGTCGGTTCTCACGTGGACTGTTAGATCTCCACTCTTTCTAAAGTGTTTCCCACATGTTTTACAACTGTAAGGCTTCTCTTCTTTGTGGGTTCTCATGTGGCGAGTCAATTAACCACTCTCTCTATAATGTTTCCCACATGTTTACAACTGTAAGGCTTCTCTTCTTTGTGGGTTCGCACGTGGACTGTCAGATCTCCACTCTGTCTAAAAAGTTTCCCACATGTTTCACACCTGTGAAGCCTCTTCTGTGTGGGTTCTCATGTGGACTGTCAGATCTCCACTCTGTCTGAAAAGTTTCCCACATATTGTTCAACTGTAAGGCTTCTCATCTGTGTAGGTTCTCATGTGGACTGTCAGATCTTCACTCTGTCTAAAATGTTTCCCAAATGCTTTACAAATGTAAGGCTTCTCATCTGTGTGGGTTCACATGTGGACTGTAAGATATCCACTCTGTCTGAAAAGTTTCCCACATGTTTTACAACTGTAAGGCTTCTCATCTGTGTGGGTTCTCATGTTGACTGTCAGATCTCCAATCTGTCTAAAAGGTTTCCCACATGTTTTACACCTGTTAGGCTTCTCTTCTTTGTGGGTTCTCATGTGCATTGTCAGATCTCCACTCTTTCTAAAAAGTTTCCCACGTGTTTCACAACTGTAAGGCTTCTCTTCTTTGTCGGTTCTCACGTGGACTGTCAGATCTCCACTCTTTCTAAAGTGTTTCCCACATGTTTTACAACTGTAAGGCTTCTCATCTGTGTGGGTTCTCATGTTGACTGTCAGATCTCCACTCTGTTTAAAATGTTCCCCACATGATTTACAACTGTAAGGCTTCTCTTCTTTGTGGGTTCTCATGTGGCCTGTCAGATCTCCACTCTGTCGAAAAGGTTTCCCACATGTTTCACACCTGTGAGGCTTCTCTTCTTTGTGGGTTCTCATGTGGCGAGTCAATTAACCACTCTCTCTAAAATGTTTCCCACATGTTTACAACTGTAAGGCTTCTCTTCTTTGTGGGTTTTCATGGCGAGTCAATTAACCACTCTCTCTAAAATGTTTCCCACATGTTTACAACTGTAAGGCTTCTCTTCTTTGTGGGTTCGCACGTGGACTGTCGGATCTGCACTCTTTCTAAAATGTTTCCCACATTTCTTTACAACTGTAAGGCTTCTCTTCTTTGTGGGTTCTCATGTGGACTGTCAGATCTCCACTCTGTTTAAAAAGTTTCCCACATGTTTCACATCTGTGAAGCCTCTTCTGTGTGGGTTCTCATGTGGACTGTCAGATCTCCACTCTGTCTGAAAAGTTTCCCACATATTGTTCAACTGTAAGGCTTCTCATCTGTGTAGGTTCTCATGTGGACTGTCAGATCTCCACTCTTTCTAAAGTGTTTCCCACATGTTTTACAACTGTAAGGCTTCTCATCTGTGTGGGTTCTCATGTGGACTGTCAGATATCCACTCTGAAAAGTTTCCCACATGTTTTACAACTGTAAGGCTTCTCATCTGTGTGGGTTCTCATGTGGACTGTCAGATATCCACTCTGAAAAGTTTCCCACATGTTTTACAACTGTAAGGCTTCTCATCTGTGTGGGTTCTCATGTTGACTGTCAGATCTTCAATCTGTCTAAAAGGTTTCCCACGTGTTTCACACCTGTGAGGCTTCTCTTCTTTGTGGGTTCTCATGTGCACTGTCAGATCTCCACTCTTTCTAAAAAGTTTCCCACGTGTTTCACAACTGTAAGGCTTCTCTTCTTTGTCGGTTCTCACGTGGACTGTCAGATCTCCACTCTTTCTAAAGTGTTTCCCACATGTTTTACAACTGTAAGGCTTCTCATCTGTGTGGGTTCTCATGTTGACTATCAGATCTCCACTCTGTTTAAAATGTTCCCCACATGATTTACAACTGTAAGGCTTCTCTTCTTTGTGGGTTCTCATGTGGCGAGTCAATTAACCACTCTCTCTATAATGTTTCCCACATGTTTACAACTGTAAGGCTTCTCTTCTTTGTGGGTTCGCACGTGGACTGTCAGATCTCCACTCTGTCTAAAAAGTTTCCCACATGTTTCACACCTGTGAAGCCTCTTCTGTGTGGGTTCTCATGTGGACTGTCAGATCTCCACTCTGTCTAAAAAGTTTCCCACATATTGTTCAACTGTAAGGCTTCTCATCTGTGTAGGTTCTCATGTGGACTGTCAGATCTTCACTCTGTCTAAAATGTTTCCCAAATGCTTTACAACTGTAAGGCTTCTCATCTGTGTGGGTTCACATGTGGACTGTAAGATATCCACTCTGTCTGAAAAGTTTCCCACATGTTTTACAACTGTAAGGCTTCTCATATGTGTGGGTTCTCATGTTGACTGTCAGATCTCCAATCTGTCTAAAAGGTTTCCCACATGTTTTACACCTGTTAGGCTTCTCTTCTTTGTGGGTTCTCATGTGCATTGTCAGATCTCCACTCTTTCTAAAAAGTTTCCCACGTGTTTCACAACTGTAAGGCTTCTCTTCTTTGTCGGTTCTCACGTGGACTGTCAGATCTCCACTCTTTCTAAAGTGTTTCCCACATGTTTTACAACTGTAAGGCTTCTCATCTGTGTGGGTTCTCATGTTGACTGTCAGATCTCCACTGTTTAAAATGTTCCCCACATGATTTACAACTGTAAGGCTTCTCTTCTTTGTGGGTTCTCATGTGGCCTGTCAGATCTCCACTCTGTCGAAAAGGTTTCCCACATGTTTCACACCTGTGAGGCTTCTCTTCTTTGTGGGTTCTCATGTGGCGAGTCAATTAACCACTCTCTCTAAAATGTTTCCCACATGTTTACAACTGTAAGGCTTCTCTTCTTTGTGGGTTCTCATGTGCATTGTCAGATCTCCACTCTTTCTAAAAAGTTTCCCACGTGTTTCACAACTGTAAGGCTTCTCTTCTTTGTCGGTTCTCACGTGGACTGTCAGATCTCCACTCTTTCTAAAGTGTTTCCCACATGTTTTACAACTGTAAGGCTTCTCATCTGTGTGGGTTCTCATGTTGACTGTCAGATCTCCACTCTTTCTAAAATGTTTCCCACATTTTTTTACAACTGTAAGGCTTCTCTTCTTTGTGGGTTCTCATGTGGACTGTCAGATCTCCACTCTGTCTAAAATGTTTTCCACATGTTTCACGCCTGTGAAGCTTCTCTTCTGTGTGGGTTCTCATGTGGACTGTCAGATATCCAATCTGTCTAAAATGTTTCACATATGTTTTACAACTGTAAGGCTTCTCGTCTTTGTGGGTTCACATGTGGACTGTAAGATATCCACTCTGAAAGGTTTCCCACATGTTTTACAACTGTAAGGCTTCTCTTCTGTGTGGGTTCTCATGTGGACTGTCAGATCTTCACTCTATCTAAAATGTTTCCCACATGTTTCACGCCTGTGAAGCTTCTCTTCTGTGTGGGTTCTCATGTGGACTGTCAGATATCCAATCTGTCTAAAATGTTTCCCACATGTTTTCCAACTGTAAGGCTTATCATCTGTGTGGGTTCACATGTGGACTGTCAGATATCCAATCTGTCTGAAACGTTTCCCACTAGTTTAACAACTGTAAGGCTTCTCATCTGTGTGGGTTCTCATGTGGACTGTCAGATCTTCACTCTGTCTAAAATGTTTCCCACATGTTTTACAACTGTAAGGCTTCTCATCTGTGTGGGTTCTCATGTGTACTGTCAGATCTTCACTCTTTCTTAAATGTTTCCCACATGTTTTACAACTGTAAGGCTTTTCATCAGTGTGGGTTCACATGTGGACTGTCAGATATCCACTCTGTCTGAAAATTTTTCCACATGTTTTACAACTGTAAGGCTTCTCATCTGTGTGGGTTCTCATGTGTGACTGTCAGATCTCCAATCTGTCTAAAATGTTTCCCACATGATTTACCACTGTAAGACTTCTCTTCTTTGTGGGTTCTCATGTGGACTGTCAGATCTCCACTCTGTCGAAAAGGTTTCCCACATGTTTAACACCTGTGAGGCTTCTCTTCTTTGTGGGTTCTCATTTGGCAAGTCAATTAACCACTCTCTCTAAAATGTTTCCCACATGTTTACAACTGTAAGGCTTCTCTTCTTTGTGGGTTCGCACGTGGACTGTCAGATCTCCACTCTGTCTAAAAAGTTTCCCACATGTTTCACACCTGTGAAGCCTCTTCTGTGTGGGTTCTCATGTGGACTGTCAGATCTCCACTCTGTCTGAAAAGTTTCCCACATATTGTTCAACTGTAAGGCTTCTCATCTGTGTAGGTTCTCATGTGGACTGTCAGATCTTCACTCTGTCTAAAATGTTTCCCAAATGCTTTACAACTGTAAGGCTTCTCATCTGTGTGGGTTCACATGTGGACTGTAAGATATCCACTCTGTCTGAAAAGTTTCCCACATGTTTTACAACTGTAAGGCTTCTCATCTGTGTGGGTTCTCATGTTGACTGTCAGATCTCCAATCTGTCTAAAAGGTTTCCCACATGTATTACACCTGTTAGGCTTCTCTTCTTTGTGGGTTCTCATGTGCATTGTCAGATCTCCACTCTTTCTAAAAAGTTTCCCACGTGTTTCACAACTGTAAGGCTTCTCTTCTTTGTCGGTTCTCACGTGGACTGTCAGATCTCCACTCTTTCTAAAGTGTTTCCCACATGTTTTACAACTGTAAGGCTTCTCATCTGTGTGGGTTCTCATGTTGACTGTCAGATCTCCACTCTGTTTAAAATGTTCCCCACATGATTTACAACTGTAAGGCTTCTCTTCTTTGTGGGTTCTCATGTGGCCTGTCAGATCTCCACTCTGTCGAAAAGGTTTCCCACATGTTTCACACCTGTGAGGCTTCTCTTCTTTGTGGGTTCTCATGTGGCGAGTCAATTAACCACTCGCTCTAAAATGTTTCCCACATGTTTACAACTGTAAGGCTTCTCTTCTTTGTGGGTTCGCACGTGGACTGTCAGATCTCCACTCTTTCTAAAATGTTTCCCACATTTTTTACAACTGTAAGGCTTCTCTTCTTTGTGGGTTCTCATGTGGACTGTCAGATCTCCACTCTGTCTAAAAAGTTTCCCACATGTTTCACACCTGTAAAGCCTCTTCTGTGTGGGATCGCATGTGGACTGTCAGATCTCCACTCTGTCTAAAATGTTTCCCACATGTTTTACAACTGTAAGGCTTCTCTTCTTTGTGGGTTCTCATGTGGCGAGTCAATTAACCACTCTCTCTAAAGTGTTTCCCACATGTTTTACAACTGTAAGGCTTCTCTTCTTTGTGGGTTCTTATGTGGACTGTCAGATCTCCACTCTGTCGAAAACGGTTCCCACATGTTTCACACCTGTGAAGCTTCTCTTCTGTGTGGGTTCTCATGTGGACTGTCAGATCTTCACTCTGTCTAAAATGTTTCCCACATGTTTACAGCTGTAAGGCTTCTCTTTGTGGGTTCTCACATGGACTGTCAGATCTCCACTCTTTCTAAAAGGTTTCCCACATGTTTCACACTTGTAAGGCTTCTCATCTGTGTGGGTTCTTATGTGGACTGTCAGATCTTCACTCTGTCTGAAAAGTTTCCCACATGTTTTACAACTGTAAGGCTTCTCATCTGTGTGGGTTCTCATGTTGACTGTCAGATCTCCACTCTTTCTAAAGTGTTTCCCACATGTTTTACAACTGTAAGGCTTCTCATCTGTGTGGGTTCTCATGTTGACTGTCAGATCTCCACTCTGTTTAAAATGTTCCCCACATGATTTACAACTGTAAGGCTTCTCTTCTTTGTGGGTGCTCATGTGGCAAGTCAATTAACCACTCTCTCTATAATGTTTCCCACATGTTTACAACTGTAAGGCTTCTCTTCTTTGTGGGTTCGCACGTGGACTGTCAGATCTCCACTCTGTCTAAAAAGTTTCCCACATGTTTCACACCTGTGAAGCCTCTTCTGTGTGGGTTCTCATGTGGACTGTCAGATATCCACTCTGAAAAGTTTCCCACATGTTTTACAACTGTAAGGCTTCTCATCTGTGTGGGTTCTCATGTTGACTGTCAGATCTCCAATCTGTCTAAAAGGTTTCCCACGTGTTTCACACCTGTGAGGCTTCTCTTCTTTGTGGGTTCTCATGTGCACTGTCAGATCTCCACTCTTTCTAAAAAGTTTCCCACGTGTTTCACAACTGTAAGGCTTCTCTTCTTTGTCGGTTCTCACGTGGACTGTCAGATCTCCACTCTTTCTAAAGTGTTTCCCACATGTTTCACAACTGTAAGGCTTCTCTTCTTTGTCGGTTCTCACGTGGACTGTTAGATCTCCACTCTTTCTAAAGTGTTTCCCACATGTTTTACAACTGTAAGGCTTCTCTTCTTTGTGGGTTCTCATGTGGCGAGTCAATTAACCACTCTCTCTATAATGTTTCCCACATGTTTACAACTGTAAGGCTTCTCTTCTTTGTGGGTTCGCACGTGGACTGTCAGATCTCCACTCTGTCTAAAAAGTTTCCCACATGTTTCACACCTGTGAAGCCTCTTCTGTGTGGGTTCTCATGTGGACTGTCAGATCTCCACTCTGTCTGAAAAGTTTCCCACATATTGTTCAACTGTAAGGCTTCTCATCTGTGTAGGTTCTCATGTGGACTGTCAGATCTTCACTCTGTCTAAAATGTTTCCCAAATGCTTTACAAATGTAAGGCTTCTCATCTGTGTGGGTTCACATGTGGACTGTAAGATATCCACTCTGTCTGAAAAGTTTCCCACATGTTTTACAACTGTAAGGCTTCTCATCTGTGTGGGTTCTCATGTTGACTGTCAGATCTCCAATCTGTCTAAAAGGTTTCCCACATGTTTTACACCTGTTAGGCTTCTCTTCTTTGTGGGTTCTCATGTGCATTGTCAGATCTCCACTCTTTCTAAAAAGTTTCCCACGTGTTTCACAACTGTAAGGCTTCTCTTCTTTGTCGGTTCTCACGTGGACTGTCAGATCTCCACTCTTTCTAAAGTGTTTCCCACATGTTTTACAACTGTAAGGCTTCTCATCTGTGTGGGTTCTCATGTTGACTGTCAGATCTCCACTCTGTTTAAAATGTTCCCCACATGATTTACAACTGTAAGGCTTCTCTTCTTTGTGGGTTCTCATGTGGCCTGTCAGATCTCCACTCTGTCGAAAAGGTTTCCCACATGTTTCACACCTGTGAGGCTTCTCTTCTTTGTGGGTTCTCATGTGGCGAGTCAATTAACCACTCTCTCTAAAATGTTTCCCACATGTTTACAACTGTAAGGCTTCTCTTCTTTGTGGGTTTTCATGGCGAGTCAATTAACCACTCTCTCTAAAATGTTTCCCACATGTTTACAACTGTAAGGCTTCTCTTCTTTGAGGGTTCGCACGTGGACTGTCGGATCTGCACTCTTTCTAAAATGTTTCCCACATTTCTTTACAACTGTAAGGCTTCTCTTCTTTGTGGGTTCTCATGTGGACTGTCAGATCTCCACTCTGTTTAAAAAGTTTCCCACATGTTTCACATCTGTGAAGCCTCTTCTGTGTGGGTTCTCATGTGGACTGTCAGATCTCCACTCTGTCTGAAAAGTTTCCCACATATTGTTCAACTGTAAGGCTTCTCATCTGTGTAGGTTCTCATGTGGACTGTCAGATCTCCACTCTTTCTAAAGTGTTTCCCACATGTTTTACAACTGTAAGGCTTCTCATCTGTGTGGGTTCTCATGTTGACTGTCAGATCTCCACTCTGTTTAAAATGTTCCCCACATGATTTACAACTGTAAGGCTTCTCTTCTTTGTGGGTTCGCACGTGGACTGTCAGATCTCCACTCTGTCTAAAAAGTTTCCCTCATGTTTCACACCTGTGAAGCCTCTTCTGTGTGGGTTCTCATGTGGACTGTCAGATATCCACTCTGAAAAGTTTCCCACATGTTTTACAACTGTAAGGCTTCTCATCTGTGTGGGTTCTCATGTTGACTGTCAGATCTTCAATCTGTCTAAAAGGTTTCCCACGTGTTTCACACCTGTGAGGCTTCTCTTCTTTGTGGGTTCTCATGTGCACTGTCAGATCTCCACTCTTTCTAAAAAGTTTCCCACGTGTTTCACAACTGTAAGGCTTCTCTTCTTTGTCGGTTCTCACGTGGACTGTCAGATCTCCACTCTTTCTAAAGTGTTTCCCACATGTTTTACAACTGTAAGGCTTCTCATCTGTGTGGGTTCTCATGTTGACTATCAGATCTCCACTCTGTTTAAAATGTTCCCCACATGATTTACAACTGTAAGGCTTCTCTTCTTTGTGGGTTCTCATGTGGCGAGTCAATTAACCACTCTCTCTATAATGTTTCCCACATGTTTACAACTGTAAGGCTTCTCTTCTTTGTGGGTTCGCACGTGGACTGTCAGATCTCCACTCTGTCTAAAAAGTTTCCCACATGTTTCACACCTGTGAAGCCTCTTCTGTGTGGGTTCTCATGTGGACTGTCAGATCTCCACTCTGTCTAAAAAGTTTCCCACATATTGTTCAACTGTAAGGCTTCTCATCTGTGTAGGTTCTCATGTGGACTGTCAGATCTTCACTCTGTCTAAAATGTTTCCCAAATGCTTTACAACTGTAAGGCTTCTCATCTGTGTGGGTTCACATGTGGACTGTAAGATATCCACTCTGTCTGAAAAGTTTCCCACATGTTTTACAACTGTAAGGCTTCTCATATGTGTGGGTTCTCATGTTGACTGTCAGATCTCCAATCTGTCTAAAAGGTTTCCCACATGTTTTACACCTGTTAGGCTTCTCTTCTTTGTGGGTTCTCATGTGCATTGTCAGATCTCCACTCTTTCTAAAAAGTTTCCCACGTGTTTCACAACTGTAAGGCTTCTCTTCTTTGTCGGTTCTCACGTGGACTGTCAGATCTCCACTCTTTCTAAAGTGTTTCCCACATGTTTTACAACTGTAAGGCTTCTCATCTGTGTGGGTTCTCATGTTGACTGTCAGATCTCCACTCTGTTTAAAATGTTCCCCACATGATTTACAACTGTAAGGCTTCTCTTCTTTGTGGGTTCTCATGTGGCCTGTCAGATCTCCACTCTGTCGAAAAGGTTTCCCACATGTTTCACACCTGTGAGGCTTCTCTTCTTTGTGGGTTCTCATGTGGCGAGTCAATTAACCACTCTCTCTAAAATGTTTCCCACATGTTTACAACTGTAAGGCTTCTCTTCTTTGTGGGTTCGCACGTGGACTGTCAGATCTCCACTCTTTCTAAAATGTTTCCCACATTTTTTTACATCTGTAAGGCTTCTCTTCTTTGTGGGTTCTCATGTGGACTGTCAGATCTCCACTCTGTCTAAAAAGTTTCCCACATGTTTCACACCTGTAAAGCCTCGTCTGTGTGGGATCTCATGTGGACTGTCAGATCTCCACTCTGTCTAAAATGTTTCCCACATGTTTTACAACTGTAAGGCTTCTCTTCTTTGTGGGTTCTCATGTGGCGAGTCAATTAACCACTCTCTCTAAAATGTTTCCCACATGTTTACAACTGTAAGGCTTCTCTTCTTTGTGGGTTCTCATGTGGACTGTCAGATCTCTACTCTGTCGAAAAGGTTTCCCACATGTTTCACACCTGTGAGTCTTCTCTTCTTTGTGGGTTCTCATGTGGCGAGTCAATTAATCACTCTCTCTATAATGTTTCCCACATGTTTACAACTGTAAGGCTTCTCTTCTTTCTGGGTTCGCACGTGGACTGTCAGATCTCCACTCTGTCTAAAAAGTTTCCCACATGTTTCACACCTGTGAAGCCTCTTCTGTGTGGGTTCTCATGTGGACTGTCAGATCTCCACTCTGTCTAAAAAGTTTCCCACATGTTTCACACCTGTGAAGCCTCTTCTGTGTAGGTTCTCATGTGGACTGTCAGATCTCCACTCTGAAAAGTTTCCCACATATTGTTCAACTGAAAGGCTTCTCATCTGTGTAGGTTCTCATGTGGACTGTCAGATCTTCACTCTGTCTAAAATGTTTCCCACATGTTTTACAACTGTAAGGCTTCTCATCTGTGTGGGTTCTCATGTGGACTGTCAGATCTTCACTCTGTCTAAAATGTTTCCCAAATGTTTTACAACTGTAAGGCTTCTCATCTGTGTGGGTTCTCATGTTGACTGTCAGATCTCCAATCTGTCTAAAATGTTTCCCACATGTTTCACACCTGTTAGGCTTCTCTTCTTTGTGGGTTCTCATGTGCGCTGTCAGATTTCCACTCTTTCTAAAAAGTTTCCCACATGTTTTACAACTGTAAGGCTTCTCTTCTTTGTCGGTTCTCGTGTGGACTGTCAGATATCCACTCTTTCTAAAGTGTTTCCCACATGTTTTACAACTGTAAGGCTTCTTATCCGTGTGGGTTCTCATGTTGACTGTCAGATCTCCACTCTGTTTAAAATGTTCCCCACATGATTTACAACTGTAAGGCTTCTCTTCTTTGTGGGTTCTCATGTGGCGAGTCAATTAACCACTCGCTCTAAAATGTTTCCCACATGTTTACAACTGTAAGGCTTCTCTTCTGTGTGGGTTCACATGTGGACTGTAAGATATCCACTCTGTCTGAAAAGTGTCCCACACGTTTTACAACTGTAAGGCTTCTCATCTGTGTGGGTTCTCATGTTGACTGTCAGATTTCCACTCTTTCTAAAAAGTTTCCCACGTGTTTCACAACTGTAAGGCTTCTCTTCTTTGTCGGTTCTCACGTGGACTGTCAGATCTCCACTCTTTCTAAAGTGTATCCCACATGTTTTACAACTGTAAGGCTTCTCTTCTTTGTGGGTTCTCATGTGGACTGTCAGATCTCCACTCTGTCAAAAACGTTTCCCACATGTTTCACACCTGTGAAGCTTCTCTTCTGTGTGGGTTCTCATGTGGACTCAGATCTCCACTCTTTCTAAAAGGTTTCCCACATGTTTCACACCTGTGAAGCTTCTCTTCTGTGTGGGTTCTCATGTGGACTCAGATCTCCCCTCTTTCTAAAATGTTTCCCACATGTTTTACAACTGTAAGGCTTCTCATCTGTGTGGGTTCACATGTGGACTGTAAGATATCCACTCTGTCTGAAATGTTTCCCATATGTTTACAACTGTAAGGCTTCTCTTTGTGGGTTCTCACGTGAACTCAGATCTCCACTCTTTCTAAAAAGTTTCCCACATGTTTCACACCTGTGAGGCTTCTCTTCTTTGTGGGTTCTCATGTGCACTGTCAGATCTCACCTCTTTCTAAAAAGTTTCCCACGTGTTTCACAACTGTAAGGCTTCTCTTCTTTGTCGGTTCTCACGTGGACTGTCAGATCTCCACTCTTTCTAAAGTGTTTCCCACATGTTATACAACTGTAAGGCTTCTCATCTGTGTGGGTTCTCATGTGTGACTGTCAGATCTCCAATCTCTCTAAAATGTTTCCCAAATGTTTACAACTGTTAGGCTTCTCTTCTTTGTGGGTTCTCATGTGGACTGTCAGATCTCCACTCTTTCTAAAATGTTTCCCACATGTTTCACACGTGTGAGGCTTCTCTTCTTTGTGGGTTCTCACGTGGACTGTCAGATCTCCACTCTGTTTAAAATGTTCCCCACATGATTTACAACTGTAAGGCTTCTCTTTGTGGGTTCTCACATGAACTGTGAATTGACTATTATGTCTGAAATGTTCGCCACATGTTTCACACCTGTGAAGCTTCTCTTCTGTGTGGGTTCTCATGTGGACTGTCAGATTTTCACTCTGTCTGAAAGGTTTCCCACATTTTTTTTACAACTGTAAGGCTTCTCTTCTTTGTGGGTTCTCTTGTGGACTGTCAGATCTCCACTCTGTCTAAAAGGTTTCCCACATGTTTCACACCTGTGAAGCCTCTTCTGTGTGGGTTCTCGTGTGGACTGACAGATCTGCACTCTGTTTAAAATGTTCCCCACATGATTTACAACTGTAAGGCTTCTCTTCTGTGTGGGTTCTCATGTGGACTGTCAGATCTCCACTCTGTCTAAAAAGTTTCCCACATGTTTCACACCTGTGAAGCCTCTTCTGTGTAGGTTCTCATGTGGACTGTCAGATCTCCACTCTGAAAAATTTCCCACATATTGTTCAACTGAAAGGCTTCTCATCTGTGTAGGTTCTCATGTGGACTGTCAGATCTTCACTCTGTCTAAAATGTTTCCCACATGTTTTACAACTGTAAGGCTTCTCATCTGTGTGGGTTCTCATGTGGACTGTCAGATCTTCACTCTGTCTAAAATGTTTCCCAAATGTTTTACAACTGTAAGGCTTCTCATCTGTGTGGGTTCTCATGTTGACTGTCAGATCTCCAATCTGTCTAAAATGTTTCCCACATGTTTCACACCTGTTAGGCTTCTCTTCTTTGTGGGTTCTCATGTGCGCTGTTAGATTTCCACTCTTTCTAAAAAGTTTCCCACATGTTTTACAACTGTAAGGCTTCTCTTCTTTGTCGGTTCTCATGTGGACTGTCAGATATCCACTCTTTCTAAAGTGTTTCCCACATGTTTTACAACTGTAAGGCTTCTTATCCGTGTGGGTTCTCATGTTGACTGTCAGATCTCCACTCTGTTTAAAATGTTCCCCACATGATTTACAACTGTAAGGCTTCTCTTCTTTGTGGGTTCTCATGTGGACTGTCAAATCTCCACTCTGTCGAAAAGGTTTCCCACATGTTTCACACCTGTGAGGCTTTTCTTCTTTGTGGGTTCTCATGTGGCGAATCAATTAACCACTCGCTCTAAAATGTTTCCCACATGTTTACAACTGTAAGGCTTCTCTTCTGTGTGGGTTCACATGTGGACTGTAAGATATCCACTCTGTCTGAAAAGTGTCCCACACGTTTTACAACTGTAAGGCTTCTCATCTGTGTGGGTTCTCATGTTGACTGTCAGATTTCCACTCTTTCTAAAACGTTTCCCACGTGTTTCACAACTGTAAGGCTTCTCTTCTTTGTCGGTTCTCACGTGGACTGTCAGATCTCCACTCTTTCTAAAGTGTTTCCCACATGTTTTACAACTGTAAGGCTTCTCATCTGTGTGGGTTCTCATGTTGACTGTCAGATCTCCACTCTGTTTAAAATGTTCCCCACATGATTTACAACTGTAAGGCTTCTCTTCTTTGTGGGTTCTCATGTGGCCTGTCAGATCTCCACTCTGTCAAAAAGGTTTCCCACATGTTTCACACCTGTGAGGCTTCTCTTCTTTGTGGGTTCTCATGTGGCGAGTCAATTAACCACTCGCTCTAAAATGTTTCCCACATGTTTACAACTGTAAGGCTTCTCTTCTTTGTGGGTTCGCACGTGGACTGTCAGATCTCCACTCTTTCTAAAATGTTTCCCACATTTTTTACAACTGTAAGGCTTCTCTTCTTTGTGGGTTCTCATGTGGACTGTCAGATCTCCACTCTGTCTAAAAAGTTTCCCACATGTTTCACACCTGTAAAGCCTCTTCTGTGTGGGATCGCATGTGGACTGTCAGATCTCCACTCTGTCTAAAATGTTTCCCACATGTTTTACAACTGTAAGGCTTCTCTTCTTTGTGGGTTCTCATGTGGCGAGTCAATTAACCACTCTCTCTAAAGTGTTTCCCACATGTTTTACAACTGTAAGGCTTCTCTTCTTTGTGGGTTCTTATGTGGACTGTCAGATCTCCACTCTGTCGAAAACGGTTCCCACATGTTTCACACCTGTGAAGCTTCTCTTCTGTGTGGGTTCTCATGTGGACTGTCAGATCTTCACTCTGTCTAAAATGTTTCCCACATGTTTACAGCTGTAAGGCTTCTCTTTGTGGGTTCTCACATGGACTGTCAGATCTCCACTCTTTCTAAAAGGTTTCCCACATGTTTCACACTTGTAAGGCTTCTCATCTGTGTGGGTTCTTATGTGGACTGTCAGATCTTCACTCTGTCTGAAAAGTTTCCCACATGTTTTACAACTGTAAGGCTTCTCATCTGTGTGGGTTCTCATGTTGACTGTCAGATCTCCACTCTTTCTAAAGTGTTTCCCACATGTTTTACAACTGTAAGGCTTCTCATCTGTGTGGGTTCTCATGTTGACTGTCAGATCTCCACTCTGTTTAAAATGTTCCCCACATGATTTACAACTGTAAGGCTTCTCTTCTTTGTGGGTTCTCATGTGGCAAGTCAATTAACCACTCTCTCTATAATGTTTCCCACATGTTTACAACTGTAAGGCTTCTCTTCTTTGTGGGTTCGCACGTGGACTGTCAGATCTCCACTCTGTCTAAAAAGTTTCCCACATGTTTCACACCTGTGAAGCCTCTTCTGTGTGGGTTCTCATGTGGACTGTCAGATATCCACTCTGAAAAGTTTCCCACATGTTTTACAACTGTAAGGCTTCTCATCTGTGTGGGTTCTCATGTTGACTGTCAGATCTCCAATCTGTCTAAAAGGTTTCCCACGTGTTTCACACCTGTGAGGCTTCTCTTCTTTGTGGGTTCTCATGTGCACTGTCAGATCTCCACTCTTTCTAAAAAGTTTCCCACGTGTTTCACAACTGTAAGGCTTCTCTTCTTTGTCGGTTCTCACGTGGACTGTCAGATCTCCACTCTTTCTAAAGTGTTTCCCACATGTTTCACAACTGTAAGGCTTCTCTTCTTTGTCGGTTCTCACGTGGACTGTTAGATCTCCACTCTTTCTAAAGTGTTTCCCACATGTTTTACAACTGTAAGGCTTCTCTTCTTTGTGGGTTCTCATGTGGCGAGTCAATTAACCACTCTCTCTATAATGTTTCCCACATGTTTACAACTGTAAGGCTTCTCTTCTTTGTGGGTTCGCACGTGGACTGTCAGATCTCCACTCTGTCTAAAAAGTTTCCCACATGTTTCACACCTGTGAAGCCTCTTCTGTGTGGGTTCTCATGTGGACTGTCAGATCTCCACTCTGTCTGAAAAGTTTCCCACATATTGTTCAACTGTAAGGCTTCTCATCTGTGTAGGTTCTCATGTGGACTGTCAGATCTTCACTCTGTCTAAAATGTTTCCCAAATGCTTTACAAATGTAAGGCTTCTCATCTGTGTGGGTTCACATGTGGACTGTAAGATATCCACTCTGTCTGAAAAGTTTCCCACATGTTTTACAACTGTAAGGCTTCTCATCTGTGTGGGTTCTCATGTTGACTGTCAGATCTCCAATCTGTCTAAAAGGTTTCCCACATGTTTTACACCTGTTAGGCTTCTCTTCTTTGTGGGTTCTCATGTGCATTGTCAGATCTCCACTCTTTCTAAAAAGTTTCCCACGTGTTTCACAACTGTAAGGCTTCTCTTCTTTGTCGGTTCTCACGTGGACTGTCAGATCTCCACTCTTTCTAAAGTGTTTCCCACATGTTTTACAACTGTAAGGCTTCTCATCTGTGTGGGTTCTCATGTTGACTGTCAGATCTCCACTCTGTTTAAAATGTTCCCCACATGATTTACAACTGTAAGGCTTCTCTTCTTTGTGGGTTCTCATGTGGCCTGTCAGATCTCCACTCTGTCGAAAAGGTTTCCCACATGTTTCACACCTGTGAGGCTTCTCTTCTTTGTGGGTTCTCATGTGGCGAGTCAATTAACCACTCTCTCTAAAATGTTTCCCACATGTTTACAACTGTAAGGCTTCTCTTCTTTGTGGGTTTTCATGGCGAGTCAATTAACCACTCTCTCTAAAATGTTTCCCACATGTTTACAACTGTAAGGCTTCTCTTCTTTGTGGGTTCGCACGTGGACTGTCGGATCTGCACTCTTTCTAAAATGTTTCCCACATTTCTTTACAACTGTAAGGCTTCTCTTCTTTGTGGGTTCTCATGTGGACTGTCAGATCTCCACTCTGTTTAAAAAGTTTCCCACATGTTTCACATCTGTGAAGCCTCTTCTGTGTGGGTTCTCATGTGGACTGTCAGATCTCCACTCTGTCTGAAAAGTTTCCCACATATTGTTCAACTGTAAGGCTTCTCATCTGTGTAGGTTCTCATGTGGACTGTCAGATCTCCACTCTTTCTAAAGTGTTTCCCACATGTTTTACAACTGTAAGGCTTCTCATCTGTGTGGGTTCTCATGTGGACTGTCAGATATCCACTCTGAAAAGTTTCCCACATGTTTTACAACTGTAAGGCTTCTCATCTGTGTGGGTTCTCATGTGGACTGTCAGATATCCACTCTGAAAAGTTTCCCACATGTTTTACAACTGTAAGGCTTCTCATCTGTGTGGGTTCTCATGTTGACTGTCAGATCTTCAATCTGTCTAAAAGGTTTCCCACGTGTTTCACACCTGTGAGGCTTCTCTTCTTTGTGGGTTCTCATGTGCACTGTCAGATCTCCACTCTTTCTAAAAAGTTTCCCACGTGTTTCACAACTGTAAGGCTTCTCTTCTTTGTCGGTTCTCACGTGGACTGTCAGATCTCCACTCTTTCTAAAGTGTTTCCCACATGTTTTACAACTGTAAGGCTTCTCATCTGTGTGGGTTCTCATGTTGACTATCAGATCTCCACTCTGTTTAAAATGTTCCCCACATGATTTACAACTGTAAGGCTTCTCTTCTTTGTGGGTTCTCATGTGGCGAGTCAATTAACCACTCTCTCTATAATGTTTCCCACATGTTTACAACTGTAAGGCTTCTCTTCTTTGTGGGTTCGCACGTGGACTGTCAGATCTCCACTCTGTCTAAAAAGTTTCCCACATGTTTCACACCTGTGAAGCCTCTTCTGTGTGGGTTCTCATGTGGACTGTCAGATCTCCACTCTGTCTAAAAAGTTTCCCACATATTGTTCAACTGTAAGGCTTCTCATCTGTGTAGGTTCTCATGTGGACTGTCAGATCTTCACTCTGTCTAAAATGTTTCCCAAATGCTTTACAACTGTAAGGCTTCTCATCTGTGTGGGTTCACATGTGGACTGTAAGATATCCACTCTGTCTGAAAAGTTTCCCACATGTTTTACAACTGTAAGGCTTCTCATATGTGTGGGTTCTCATGTTGACTGTCAGATCTCCAATCTGTCTAAAAGGTTTCCCACATGTTTTACACCTGTTAGGCTTCTCTTCTTTGTGGGTTCTCATGTGCATTGTCAGATCTCCACTCTTTCTAAAAAGTTTCCCACGTGTTTCACAACTGTAAGGCTTCTCTTCTTTGTCGGTTCTCACGTGGACTGTCAGATCTCCACTCTTTCTAAAGTGTTTCCCACATGTTTTACAACTGTAAGGCTTCTCATCTGTGTGGGTTCTCATGTTGACTGTCAGATCTCCACTGTTTAAAATGTTCCCCACATGATTTACAACTGTAAGGCTTCTCTTCTTTGTGGGTTCTCATGTGGCCTGTCAGATCTCCACTCTGTCGAAAAGGTTTCCCACATGTTTCACACCTGTGAGGCTTCTCTTCTTTGTGGGTTCTCATGTGGCGAGTCAATTAACCACTCTCTCTAAAATGTTTCCCACATGTTTACAACTGTAAGGCTTCTCTTCTTTGTGGGTTCTCATGTGCATTGTCAGATCTCCACTCTTTCTAAAAAGTTTCCCACGTGTTTCACAACTGTAAGGCTTCTCTTCTTTGTCGGTTCTCACGTGGACTGTCAGATCTCCACTCTTTCTAAAGTGTTTCCCACATGTTTTACAACTGTAAGGCTTCTCATCTGTGTGGGTTCTCATGTTGACTGTCAGATCTCCACTCTTTCTAAAATGTTTCCCACATTTTTTTACAACTGTAAGGCTTCTCTTCTTTGTGGGTTCTCATGTGGACTGTCAGATCTCCACTCTGTCTAAAATGTTTTCCACATGTTTCACGCCTGTGAAGCTTCTCTTCTGTGTGGGTTCTCATGTGGACTGTCAGATATCCAATCTGTCTAAAATGTTTCACATATGTTTTACAACTGTAAGGCTTCTCGTCTTTGTGGGTTCACATGTGGACTGTAAGATATCCACTCTGAAAAGTTTCCCACATGTTTTACAACTGTAAGGCTTCTCTTCTGTGTGGGTTCTCATGTGGACTGTCAGATCTTCACTCTATCTAAAATGTTTCCCACATGTTTCACGCCTGTGAAGCTTCTCTTCTGTGTGGGTTCTCATGTGGACTGTCAGATATCCAATCTGTCTAAAATGTTTCCCACATGTTTTCCAACTGTAAGGCTTATCATCTGTGTGGGTTCACATGTGGACTGTCAGATATCCAATCTGTCTGAAACGTTTCCCACTAGTTTAACAACTGTAAGGCTTCTCATCTGTGTGGGTTCTCATGTGGACTGTCAGATCTTCACTCTGTCTAAAATGTTTCCCACATGTTTTACAACTGTAAGGCTTCTCATCTGTGTGGGTTCTCATGTGTACTGTCAAATCTTCACTCTTTCTTAAATGTTTCCCACATGTTTTACAACTGTAAGGCTTTTCATCAGTGTGGGTTCACATGTGGACTGTCAGATATCCACTCTGTCTGAAAATTTTTCCACATGTTTTACAACTGTAAGGCTTCTCATCTGTGTGGGTTCTCATGTGTGACTGTCAGATCTCCAATCTGTCTAAAATGTTTCCCACATGATTTACAACTGTAAGACTTCTCTTCTTTGTGGGTTCTCATGTGGACTGTCAGATCTCCACTCTGTCGAAAAGGTTTCCCACATGTTTAACACCTGTGAGGCTTCTCTTCTTTGTGGGTTCTCATTTGGCAAGTCAATTAACCACTCTCTCTAAAATGTTTCCCACATGTTTACAACTGTAAGGCTTCTCTTCTTTGTGGGTTTGCACGTGGACTGTCAGATCTCCACTCTGTCTAAAAAGTTTCCCACATGTTTCACACCTGTGAAGCCTCTTCTGTGTGGGTTCTCATGTGGACTGTCAGATCTCCACTCTGTCTGAAAAGTTTCCCACATATTGTTCAACTGTAAGGCTTCTCATCTGTGTAGGTTCTCATGTGGACTGTCAGATCTTCACTCTGTCTAAAATGTTTCCCAAATGCTTTACAACTGTAAGGCTTCTCATCTGTGTGGGTTCACATGTGGACTGTAAGATATCCACTCTGTCTGAAAAGTTTCCCACATGTTTTACAACTGTAAGGCTTCTCATCTGTGTGGGTTCTCATGTTGACTGTCAGATCTCCAATCTGTCTAAAAGGTTTCCCACATGTATTACACCTGTTAGGCTTCTCTTCTTTGTGGGTTCTCATGTGCATTGTCAGATCTCCACTCTTTCTAAAAAGTTTCCCACGTGTTTCACAACTGTAAGGCTTCTCTTCTTTGTCGGTTCTCACGTGGACTGTCAGATCTCCACTCTTTCTAAAGTGTTTCCCACATGTTTTACAACTGTAAGGCTTCTCATCTGTGTGGGTTCTCATGTTGACTGTCAGATCTCCACTCTGTTTAAAATGTTCCCCACATGATTTACAACTGTAAGGCTTCTCTTCTTTGTGGGTTCTCATGTGGCCTGTCAGATCTCCACTCTGTCGAAAAGGTTTCCCACATGTTTCACACCTGTGAGGCTTCTCTTCTTTGTGGGTTCTCATGTGGCGAGTCAATTAACCACTCGCTCTAAAATGTTTCCCACATGTTTACAACTGTAAGGCTTCTCTTCTTTGTGGGTTCGCACGTGGACTGTCAGATCTCCACTCTTTCTAAAATGTTTCCCACATTTTTTACAACTGTAAGGCTTCTCTTCTTTGTGGGTTCTCATGTGGACTGTCAGATCTCCACTCTGTCTAAAAAGTTTCCCACATGTTTCACACCTGTAAAGCCTCTTCTGTGTGGGATCGCATGTGGACTGTCAGATCTCCACTCTGTCTAAAATGTTTCCCACATGTTTTACAACTGTAAGGCTTCTCTTCTTTGTGGGTTCTCATGTGGCGAGTCAATTAACCACTCTCTCTAAAGTGTTTCCCACATGTTTTACAACTGTAAGGCTTCTCTTCTTTGTGGGTTCTTATGTGGACTGTCAGATCTCCACTCTGTCGAAAACGGTTCCCACATGTTTCACACCTGTGAAGCTTCTCTTCTGTGTGGGTTCTCATGTGGACTGTCAGATCTTCACTCTGTCTAAAATGTTTCCCACATGTTTACAGCTGTAAGGCTTCTCTTTGTGGGTTCTCACATGGACTGTCAGATCTCCACTCTTTCTAAAAGGTTTCCCACATGTTTCACACTTGTAAGGCTTCTCATCTGTGTGGGTTCTTATGTGGACTGTCAGATCTTCACTCTGTCTGAAAAGTTTCCCACATGTTTTACAACTGTAAGGCTTCTCATCTGTGTGGGTTCTCATGTTGACTGTCAGATCTCCACTCTTTCTAAAGTGTTTCCCACATGTTTTACAACTGTAAGGCTTCTCATCTGTGTGGGTTCTCATGTTGACTGTCAGATCTCCACTCTGTTTAAAATGTTCCCCACATGATTTACAACTGTAAGGCTTCTCTTCTTTGTGGGTTCTCATGTGGCAAGTCAATTAACCACTCTCTCTATAATGTTTCCCACATGTTTACAACTGTAAGGCTTCTCTTCTTTGTGGGTTCGCACGTGGACTGTCAGATCTCCACTCTGTCTAAAAAGTTTCCCACATGTTTCACACCTGTGAAGCCTCTTCTGTGTGGGTTCTCATGTGGACTGTCAGATATCCACTCTGAAAAGTTTCCCACATGTTTTACAACTGTAAGGCTTCTCATCTGTGTGGGTTCTCATGTTGACTGTCAGATCTCCAATCTGTCTAAAAGGTTTCCCACGTGTTTCACACCTGTGAGGCTTCTCTTCTTTGTGGGTTCTCATGTGCACTGTCAGATCTCCACTCTTTCTAAAAAGTTTCCCACGTGTTTCACAACTGTAAGGCTTCTCTTCTTTGTCGGTTCTCACGTGGACTGTCAGATCTCCACTCTTTCTAAAGTGTTTCCCACATGTTTCACAACTGTAAGGCTTCTCTTCTTTGTCGGTTCTCACGTGGACTGTTAGATCTCCACTCTTTCTAAAGTGTTTCCCACATGTTTTACAACTGTAAGGCTTTTCTTCTTTGTGGGTTCTCATGTGGCGAGTCAATTAACCACTCTCTCTATAATGTTTCCCACATGTTTACAACTGTAAGGCTTCTCTTCTTTGTGGGTTCGCACGTGGACTGTCAGATCTCCACTCTGTCTAAAAAGTTTCCCACATGTTTCACACCTGTGAAGCCTCTTCTGTGTGGGTTCTCATGTGGACTGTCAGATCTCCACTCTGTCTGAAAAGTTTCCCACATATTGTTCAACTGTAAGGCTTCTCATCTGTGTAGGTTCTCATGTGGACTGTCAGATCTTCACTCTGTCTAAAATGTTTCCCAAATGCTTTACAAATGTAAGGCTTCTCATCTGTGTGGGTTCACATGTGGACTGTAAGATATCCACTCTGTCTGAAAAGTTTCCCACATGTTTTACAACTGTAAGGCTTCTCATCTGTGTGGGTTCTCATGTTGACTGTCAGATCTCCAATCTGTCTAAAAGGTTTCCCACATGTTTTACACCTGTTAGGCTTCTCTTCTTTGTGGGTTCTCATGTGCATTGTCAGATCTCCACTCTTTCTAAAAAGTTTCCCACGTGTTTCACAACTGTAAGGCTTCTCTTCTTTGTCGGTTCTCACGTGGACTGTCAGATCTCCACTCTTTCTAAAGTGTTTCCCACATGTTTTACAACTGTAAGGCTTCTCATCTGTGTGGGTTCTCATGTTGACTGTCAGATCTCCACTCTGTTTAAAATGTTCCCCACATGATTTACAACTGTAAGGCTTCTCTTCTTTGTGGGTTCTCATGTGGCCTGTCAGATCTCCACTCTGTCGAAAAGGTTTCCCACATGTTTCACACCTGTGAGGCTTCTCTTCTTTGTGGGTTCTCATGTGGCGAGTCAATTAACCACTCTCTCTAAAATGTTTCCCACATGTTTACAACTGTAAGGCTTCTCTTCTTTGTGGGTTTTCATGGCGAGTCAATTAACCACTCTCTCTAAAATGTTTCCCACATGTTTACAACTGTAAGGCTTCTCTTCTTTGTGGGTTCGCACGTGGACTGTCGGATCTGCACTCTTTCTAAAATGTTTCCCACATTTCTTTACAACTGTAAGGCTTCTCTTCTTTGTGGGTTCTCATGTGGACTGTCAGATCTCCACTCTGTTTAAAAAGTTTCCCACATGTTTCACATCTGTGAAGCCTCTTCTGTGTGGGTTCTCATGTGGACTGTCAGATCTCCACTCTGTCTGAAAAGTTTCCCACATATTGTTCAACTGTAAGGCTTCTCATCTGTGTAGGTTCTCATGTGGACTGTCAGATCTCCACTCTTTCTAAAGTGTTTCCCACATGTTTTACAACTGTAAGGCTTCTCATCTGTGTGGGTTCTCATGTTGACTGTCAGATCTCCACTCTGTTTAAAATGTTCCCCACATGATTTACAACTGTAAGGCTTCTCTTCTTTGTGGGTTCGCACGTGGACTGTCAGATCTCCACTCTGTCTAAAAAGTTTCCCTCATGTTTCACACCTGTGAAGCCTCTTCTGTGTGGGTTCTCATGTGGACTGTCAGATATCCACTCTGAAAAGTTTCCCACATGTTTTACAACTGTAAGGCTTCTCATCTGTGTGGGTTCTCATGTTGACTGTCAGATCTTCAATCTGTCTAAAAGGTTTCCCACGTGTTTCACACCTGTGAGGCTTCTCTTCTTTGTGGGTTCTCATGTGCACTGTCAGATCTCCACTCTTTCTAAAAAGTTTCCCACGTGTTTCACAACTGTAAGGCTTCTCTTCTTTGTCGGTTCTCACGTGGACTGTCAGATCTCCACTCTTTCTAAAGTGTTTCCCACATGTTTTACAACTGTAAGGCTTCTCATCTGTGTGGGTTCTCATGTTGACTATCAGATCTCCACTCTGTTTAAAATGTTCCCCACATGATTTACAACTGTAAGGCTTCTCTTCTTTGTGGGTTCTCATGTGGCGAGTCAATTAACCACTCTCTCTATAATGTTTCCCACATGTTTACAACTGTAAGGCTTCTCTTCTTTGTGGGTTCGCACGTGGACTGTCAGATCTCCACTCTGTCTAAAAAGTTTCCCACATGTTTCACACCTGTGAAGCCTCTTCTGTGTGGGTTCTCATGTGGACTGTCAGATCTCCACTCTGTCTAAAAAGTTTCCCACATATTGTTCAACTGTAAGGCTTCTCATCTGTGTAGGTTCTCATGTGGACTGTCAGATCTTCACTCTGTCTAAAATGTTTCCCAAATGCTTTACAACTGTAAGGCTTCTCATCTGTGTGGGTTCACATGTGGACTGTAAGATATCCACTCTGTCTGAAAAGTTTCCCACATGTTTTACAACTGTAAGGCTTCTCATATGTGTGGGTTCTCATGTTGACTGTCAGATCTCCAATCTGTCTAAAAGGTTTCCCACATGTTTTACACCTGTTAGGCTTCTCTTCTTTGTGGGTTCTCATGTGCATTGTCAGATCTCCACTCTTTCTAAAAAGTTTCCCACGTGTTTCACAACTGTAAGGCTTCTCTTCTTTGTCGGTTCTCACGTGGACTGTCAGATCTCCACTCTTTCTAAAGTGTTTCCCACATGTTTTACAACTGTAAGGCTTCTCATCTGTGTGGGTTCTCATGTTGACTGTCAGATCTCCACTCTGTTTAAAATGTTCCCCACATGATTTACAACTGTAAGGCTTCTCTTCTTTGTGGGTTCTCATGTGGCCTGTCAGATCTCCACTCTGTCGAAAAGGTTTCCCACATGTTTCACACCTGTGAGGCTTCTCTTCTTTGTGGGTTCTCATGTGGCGAGTCAATTAACCACTCTCTCTAAAATGTTTCCCACATGTTTACAACTGTAAGGCTTCTCTTCTTTGTGGGTTCGCACGTGGACTGTCAGATCTCCACTCTTTCTAAAATGTTTCCCACATTTTTTTACATCTGTAAGGCTTCTCTTCTTTGTGGGTTCTCATGTGGACTGTCAGATCTCCACTCTGTCTAAAAAGTTTCCCACATGTTTCACACCTGTAAAGCCTCGTCTGTGTGGGATCTCATGTGGACTGTCAGATCTCCACTCTGTCTAAAATGTTTCCCACATGTTTTACAACTGTAAGGCTTCTCTTCTTTGTGGGTTCTCATGTGGCGAGTCAATTAACCACTCTCTCTAAAATGTTTCCCACATGTTTACAACTGTAAGGCTTCTCTTCTTTGTGGGTTCTCATGTGGACTGTCAGATCTCTACTCTGTCGAAAAGGTTTCCCACATGTTTCACACCTGTGAGTCTTCTCTTCTTTGTGGGTTCTCATGTGGCGAGTCAATTAATCACTCTCTCTATAATGTTTCCCACATGTTTACAACTGTAAGGCTTCTCTTCTTTCTGGGTTCGCACGTGGACTGTCAGATCTCCACTCTGTCTAAAAAGTTTCCCACATGTTTCACACCTGTGAAGCCTCTTCTGTGTGGGTTCTCATGTGGACTGTCAGATCTCCACTCTGTCTAAAAAGTTTCCCACATGTTTCACACCTGTGAAGCCTCTTCTGTGTAGGTTCTCATGTGGACTGTCAGATCTCCACTCTGAAAAGTTTCCCACATATTGTTCAACTGAAAGGCTTCTCATCTGTGTAGGTTCTCATGTGGACTGTCAGATCTTCACTCTGTCTAAAATGTTTCCCACATGTTTTACAACTGTAAGGCTTCTCATCTGTGTGGGTTCTCATGTGGACTGTCAGATCTTCACTCTGTCTAAAATGTTTCCCAAATGTTTTACAACTGTAAGGCTTCTCATCTGTGTGGGTTCTCATGTTGACTGTCAGATCTCCAATCTGTCTAAAATGTTTCCCACATGTTTCACACCTGTTAGGCTTCTCTTCTTTGTGGGTTCTCATGTGCGCTGTCAGATTTCCACTCTTTCTAAAAAGTTTCCCACATGTTTTACAACTGTAAGGCTTCTCTTCTTTGTCGGTTCTCGTGTGGACTGTCAGATATCCACTCTTTCTAAAGTGTTTCCCACATGTTTTACAACTGTAAGGCTTCTTATCCGTGTGGGTTCTCATGTTGACTGTCAGATCTCCACTCTGTTTAAAATGTTCCCCACATGATTTACAACTGTAAGGCTTCTCTTCTTTGTGGGTTCTCATGTGGACTGTCAAATCTCCACTCTGTCGAAAAGGTTTCCCACATGTTTCACACCTGTGAGGCTTCTCTTCTTTGTGGGTTCTCATGTGGCGAGTCAATTAACCACTCGCTCTAAAATGTTTCCCACATGTTTACAACTGTAAGGCTTCTCTTCTGTGTGGGTTCACATGTGGACTGTAAGATATCCACTCTGTCTGAAGTGTCCCACACGTTTTACAACTGTAAGGCTTCTCATCTGTGTGGGTTCTCATGTTGACTGTCAGATTTCCACTCTTTCTAAAAAGTTTCCCACGTGTTTCACAACTGTAAGGCTTCTCTTCTTTGTCGGTTCTCACGTGGACTGTCAGATCTCCACTCTTTCTAAAGTGTATCCCACATGTTTTACAACTGTAAGGCTTCTCTTCTTTGTGGGTTCTCATGTGGACTGTCAGATCTCCACTCTGTCAAAAACGTTTCCCACATGTTTCACACCTGTGAAGCTTCTCTTCTGTGTGGGTTCTCATGTGGACTCAGATCTCCACTCTTTCTAAAAGGTTTCCCACATGTTTCACACCTGTGAAGCTTCTCTTCTGTGTGGGTTCTCATGTGGACTCAGATCTCCCCTCTTTCTAAAATGTTTCCCACATGTTTTACAACTGTAAGGCTTCTCATCTGTGTGGGTTCACATGTGGACTGTAAGATATCCACTCTGTCTGAAATGTTTCCCATATGTTTACAACTGTAAGGCTTCTCTTTGTGGGTTCTCACGTGAACTCAGATCTCCACTCTTTCTAAAAGGTTTCCCACATGTTTCACACCTGTGAGGCTTCTCTTCTTTGTGGGTTCTCATGTGCACTGTCAGATCTCACCTCTTTCTAAAAAGTTTCCCACGTGTTTCACAACTGTAAGGCTTCTCTTCTTTGTCGGTTCTCACGTGGACTGTCAGATCTCCACTCTTTCTAAAGTGTTTCCCACATGTTATACAACTGTAAGGCTTCTCATCTGTGTGGGTTCTCATGTGTGACTGTCAGATCTCCAATCTCTCTAAAATGTTTCCCAAATGTTTACAACTGTTAGGCTTCTCTTCTTTGTGGGTTCTCATGTGGACTGTCAGATCTCCACTCTTTCTAAAATGTTTCCCACATGTTTCACACGTGTGAGGCTTCTCTTCTTTGTGGGTTCTCACGTGGACTGTCAGATCTCCACTCTGTTTAAAATGTTCCCCACATGATTTACAACTGTAAGGCTTCTCTTTGTGGGTTCTCACATGAACTGTGAATTGACTATTATGTCTGAAATGTTCGCCACATGTTTCACACCTGTGAAGCTTCTCTTCTGTGTGGGTTCTCATGTGGACTGTCAGATTTTCACTCTGTCTGAAAGGTTTCCCACATTTTTTTACAACTGTAAGGCTTCTCTTCTTTGTGGGTTCTCTTGTGGACTGTCAGATCTCCACTCTGTCTAAAAGGTTTCCCACATGTTTCACACCTGTGAAGCCTCTTCTGTGTGGGTTCTCGTGTGGACTGACAGATCTGCACTCTGTTTAAAATGTTCCCCACATGATTTACAACTGTAAGGCTTCTCTTCTGTGTGGGTTCTCATGTGGACTGTCAGATCTCCACTCTGTCTAAAAAGTTTCCCACATGTTTCACACCTGTGAAGCCTCTTCTGTGTAGGTTCTCATGTGGACTGTCAGATCTCCACTCTGAAAAGTTTCCCACATATTGTTCAACTGAAAGGCTTCTCATCTGTGTAGGTTCTCATGTGGACTGTCAGATCTTCACTCTGTCTAAAATGTTTCCCACATGTTTTACAACTGTAAGGCTTCTCATCTGTGTGGGTTCTCATGTGGACTGTCAGATCTTCACTCTGTCTAAAATGTTTCCCAAATGTTTTACAACTGTAAGGCTTCTCATCTGTGTGGGTTCTCATGTTGACTGTCAGATCTCCAATCTGTCTAAAATGTTTCCCACATGTTTCACACCTGTTAGGCTTCTCTTCTTTGTGGGTTCTCATGTGCGCTGTTAGATTTCCACTCTTTCTAAAAAGTTTCCCACATGTTTTACAACTGTAAGGCTTCTCTTCTTTGTCGGTTCTCATGTGGACTGTCAGATATCCACTCTTTCTAAAGTGTTTCCCACATGTTTTACAACTGTAAGGCTTCTTATCCGTGTGGGTTCTCATGTTGACTGTCAGATCTCCACTCTGTTTAAAATGTTCCCCACATGATTTACAACTGTAAGGCTTCTCTTCTTTGTGGGTTCTCATGTGGACTGTCAAATCTCCACTCTGTCGAAAAGGTTTCCCACATGTTTCACACCTGTGAGGCTTTTCTTCTTTGTGGGTTCTCATGTGGCGAATCAATTAACCACTCGCTCTAAAATGTTTCCCACATGTTTACAACTGTAAGGCTTCTCTTCTGTGTGGGTTCACATGTGGACTGTAAGATATCCACTCTGTCTGAAAAGTGTCCCACACGTTTTACAACTGTAAGGCTTCTCATCTGTGTGGGTTCTCATGTTGACTGTCAGATTTCCACTCTTTCTAAAACGTTTCCCACGTGTTTCACAACTGTAAGGCTTCTCTTCTTTGTCGGTTCTCACGTGGACTGTCAGATCTCCACTCTTTCTAAAGTGTATCCCACATGTTTTACAACTGTAAGGCTTCTCTTCTTTGTGGGTTCTCATGTGGACTGTCAGATCTCCACTCTGTCGAAAACGTTTCCCACATGTTTCACACCTGTGAAGCTTCTCTTCTGTGTGGGTTCTCATGTGGACTCAGATCTCCACTCTTTCTAAAAAGTTTCCCACATGTTTCACACCTGTGAAGCTTCTCTTCTGTGTGGGTTCTCATGTGGACTCAGATCTCCCCTCTTTCTAAAATGTTTCCCACATGTTTTACAACTGTAAGGCTTCTCATCTGTGTGGGTTCACATGTGGACTGTAAGATATCCACTCTGTCTGAAATGTTTCCCACATGTTTACAACTGTAAGGCTTCTCTTTGTGGGTTCTCACGTGAACTCAGATCTCCACTCTTTCTAAAAAGTTTCCCACATGTTTCACACCTGTGAGGCTTCTCTTCTTTGTGGGTTCTCATGTGGACTGTCAGATATCCACTCTTTCTAAAGTGTTTCCCACATGTTTTACAACTGTAAGGCTTCTTATCCGTGTGGGTTCTCATGTTGACTGTCAGATCTCCACTCTGTTTAAAATGTTCCCTACATGATTTACAACTGTAAGGCTTCTCTTCTTTGTGGGTTCTCATGTGGACTGTCAAATCTCCACTCTGTCTGAAAAGTGTCCCACACGTTTTACAACTGTAAGGCTTCTCATCTGTGTGGGTTCTCACGTGGACTGTCAGATCTCCACTCTGTTTAAAATGTTCCCCACATGATTTACAACTGTAAGGCTTCTCTTTGTGGGTTCTCACATGAACTGTGAATTGACTATTATGTCTGAAATGTTCGCCACATGTTTCACACCTGTGAAGCTTCTCTTCTGTGTGGGTTCTCATGTGGACTGTCAGATTTTCACTCTGTCTAAAATATTTCCCACATGTTTCACACTTGTAAGGCTTCCTATCTGTGTGGGTTCTCATGTGGATGGTCAGATCTCCACTCTGTCTGAAAGGTTTCCCACATTTTTTTACAACTGTAAGGCTTCTCTTCTTTGTGGGTTCTCTTGTGGACTGTCAGATCTCCACTCTGTCTAAAAGGTTTCCCACATGTTTCACACCTGTGAAGCCTCTTCTGTGTGGGTTCTCGTGTGGACTGACAGATCTGCACTCTGTTTAAAATGTTCCCCACATGATTTACAACTATAAGGCTTCTCTTCTTTGTGGGTTCTCATGTGGACTGTCAGACCTCCACTCTGTCTAAAAAGTTTCCCACATGTTTAACACCTGTGAGGCTTCTCTTCTTTGTGGGTTCTCACGTGGACTGTCAGATCGCCACTCTTTCTAAAATTGTCCCCACATTTTTTACAACTGTAAGGCTTCTCTTCTTTGTGGGTTCTCACATGAACTGTGAATTGACGACTATGTCTGAAATATTCGCCACATGTTTCACACCTGTGAAGCTTCTCTTCTGTGTGGGTTCTCATGTGGACTGTCAGAGCTTCACTCTGTCTAAAATGTTTCCCACATGTTTCACACCTGTGAAGCTTCTCTTCTTTGTGGGTTCTCATGTGGACTGTGAATTGACTACTATGTCTGAAATTTTCGCCACATGTTTCACACCTGTGAAGCTTCTTTTCTGTGTGGGTTCTCATGTGGACTGTCAGATCTTCACTCTGTCTAAAATGTTTCCCACATGTTTCAATTCAATTCAATTCAGTTTTATTTATATAGCGCCAGATCACAACATAAAGTCATCTCAAGGCACTTTACTGGATTAGCAGGGAAAGACCTGCAGGGAAACACATAACCCAACTTGACCCCCAAGAGCAAGGGAGGCAAGGAATAACTTCCCTTTAATGGGCAGAAACCTTGGACAGAACCTAGGCTCATGGTGGACGGCCATCTGTCTGACCTGCTGGGTTGAGAGAGAGAGGGAGAGAGAGAGAGAATGGCAGGTTGGAGACGAGTCAAGGAGATGGATAGGGAAGTGATAGTGAGACAGAGCAGGAGCAGACAAAAATAAAATGCTAATGCTAGCTATATGGACATCAGCGTTGAGGCCACAGGTCCAGGTTCTGCAGCACCACAGACAGGAGGACCTGAAAGAGAAAGAGGGACAAACAGCGGGAGAGAGAGAACAAGACTACGGGGAATAGAGACAGATTGCACACATATATTTATAACATGAATAATCAGAGAAAGGGGGAGGAGCTCAGTGTGTCATGATGTTAAGCCACCAATGCTGCCTAATGACAGCAGATTGATTATACTGATTACTGCATCGATTAGTTATAAGCTTTGTTAAAAAGGAAAGTCTTCAATCTACTCTTGAACATAGAGATGGTGTCTGTCTCACAAACCAAAATAGGGAGCCGATTCCACAATAAAGGAGCTTGATAACTGAAAGTTCTGCCCCCTGTCCGCTCTTGGAAATTTCTGCCCAATTTCTTCCTGGGGGCTGGATTATGGGGGATGGGTGGGATGCATCGGGGGCGGCGCTCGATCCGGGCCCTGTGCATGGTTGGGCCCTCTGACACCTGTGGGTGGGATGGGTGAGGCTGGGGACTACGGTCGTGCTCCCTCCTCCCCCCCCCCAGCACATGAGGCTGGGGCCTCATGTGCTGCGCCTCTTAACTCAACACCTTAGCACAACACATTTGTAAATATACACATAGGGTACATGCACCTGGGGGGGCCTGTTGCTGGGGGGTGTTCACCGAGCGTCCCTCTGCAACCCCCCCCCCCATTTTAATGCACCACATGGGGTCACGTGGGTGCTAGGCGGGGAGATAAGGGGGAGGGTGCAGGGCAGGAGTGCGCCGTTGCCCTCCTCCGCATCCCCCGTCCGGCCCCACCTGCCCCAAATTTTAACTCACTACATACATTTGTATATAGCACCTGGGTGTTCAATTCAATTCAATTCAATTCAGTTTTATTTATATAGCGCCAGATCACAACATAAAGTCATCTCAAGGCACTTTACAGGATTAGCAGGGAAAGACCTGCAGGGAAACACAGAACCCAACTTGACCCACAAGAGCAACGGAGGCAAGGAAAAACTTCCCTTTAACGGGCAGAAACCTTGGACAGAACCTAGGCTCATTACTTCCCATTACAGAAAAGTCATGGAACCCTGCAGACCAGGACCCAAACTACTCCTTTCCTACGGGCAATTTAAAGTACCTGGGCATTAATATTTCACCTAAACTGTCTGAGTTAACCCGATTAAACTTCACCCCACTTCTGGATAAAATCAGCAGTGATCTGAAAGCGTTGGAATAACCTCCCGATATCCCTTTTGGGAAGAATAGCCACCATCAAAATGAAAATTTTACCACAAATAAATTATTTATTTTCAATGATTCCATTTAAACCAACTTCCAACTGCTTCCAGTCGTTGGATTCAGCCATCACCAAATTCTACTGGAAAAATAAAAAAGCAAGAATTAGTCTATCTACCCTTCAGAGGAGTAAATCTAAAGGAGGCCTGGAAGCCCCAAATTTTATGAATTATTACTTGGCTAACCAGCTACAATATCTTGTACTATGGATGCACCCGAATAGAGACTCTAATTACTGGTTAGAATTGGAACAGAAGGACTGCAAGGATATTAGACTCGCAGATCTCCCCTTTATCACAACAACCATTAAACGGCATAACTGTTTTAAAAACCCGATGATTTCTTCCACCTTGTCCGCCTGGTGGAAAGCGTTAGAAGTTACAAATTCTAAACTGGAACCCTGCATGTTCTCTCCAATCTGGAATAACCCTGACTTTCAGGCTAGTAATCAACCTTTCCATGTAGGTATGTGGGAACAGAAGGGAATCTCTCAACTCCATCATCTCTTTCATGACAATACGTTTATGTCATCTACAAAATTGTCCCAAAAATATGAACTCGGAAGCGGAAATTTCCTTTACTATCTTCAGGTAATGAATACAATTAAGAAAAGAATTCCAACGCTCCGGGGCCCGCTTCAGCCACCTGTATTTGTTATGGAAGTCACAAAGATTTCCCCGACAGTTAAAAAGACCCTTTCTAAGATTTATAAACTCCTCTCAAGCACAGATACGTTACTTCTTCCCATCTCAAAATGGGAGACGGATCTGTCACTAACCCTAGATCATGACTTTTGGACACAAATCTGTGAAAATGTATTTAAAATGACAAAACACAGAAATCTTCAACTCATCCAGTATAAGATCCTTCATAGAACACACATTACTCAATATATGATGAAGAAAATGGGCTTCTCTGAATCTGACATCTGTTCTCAATGCTCCCAAAATACTGCTGACACTTATTTCCATGCCCTATGGTTGTGCTCACCCGTCCAGGATTTCTGGGTCGCAGTATCACATAGACTGTCGTCCATCTTAGATTGTACGTTCCCTTTATCTCCGATCTCTTGTCTACTCGGTGACTTGGCAGAAATCGTTATTTCTAAGAAATATACGCACCCCACACTCGCAGCCCTCGCCATCGCCAAGAAAACAATCCTCGTTAACTGGAAAAATAAACAGTCTTTAAACATCAATCATTGGTTGAATCTCCTCATAGAACACATATCAATGGAGAAAATCTCTGCTTCCAAAAAAATAAATAAAAAACATTTTAAATATTTTACAGAAAGCTGGTCTCCTTTTATTAAATCATTAAATATAAATATTACAACCTGATTCTGCCTGCTAGCGAAAGCCACCACAACGATGTAAATGGTAATGCTGCTTGTTTCTGTTTTCTGTATCCAGGACCGAGTGGACCTCAGAAATACATCGTCGCCCAGCCATTCTAACTTTCTATGTTTCAGCTCCAGTCTCCAGCTCAATGTTCTTCACACAAGGATGGTTGATCTCCGGGACTGTTGGCATGCTGGGCTAACTCTTCAGGGGCTGTCCCCGTGGCTTGATATGTGCAACCCGGCTCCTCGGGTCTCTGCTGGGTGGCGCATGCGTCTCGGGCGGCCGCCGGTGTTCCGCTAGGCTGCCATGCGGGGGTGCTGGCCTATGCGTTCGGGATGGCACTGAGCTGGCGCAGTCTGTCACTCCTCTGCTGGTAGTAGCGGCCGGGGTCCGGCTGGTGACCTGGCGTGGCCATGGCCCCCTCACCTCCCCTCCCTCCTCCCTGACCTCTCTCCTCCACCCTCCCCGTCCCCTGCTCGCCCTCTTCTCCTTGGTCTCGTCTCCTGTCCTGCCTCCCCCTCGCCCCTCTCCCCTCTCCTTCGCCTCCCTTCCTCTCCCCTCGTGGTCTCCCCCTTCCCCTCTCTCCCCGCATCTCCTCTTCCGGCATCCTGCCTCCCGCCGGGGCCTCGCGGCTCCCTCCTTCCTGGGGGCTTGATTATGGGGGATGGGTGGGATGCGTCGGGGGCGGCGCTCGATCCAGGCCCTGTGCATGGTTGGGCCCTCTGACACATGTGGGTGGGATGGGTGAGGCTGGGGACTATGGTCGGGCTCCCTCCTTCCCCCGCCTGGTTGGCTGGGGCCTCATGTGCTGCGCCTCTTAACTCACCACCTTAGCACAACACATTTGTAAATATACACATAGGGACATGCACCTGGGGGGCCTGGTGCTGGGGGGCGTTCACCGAGCGTCCCTCTGCAACCCCCCCCCCCCATTTTAATGCACCACATGGGGTTACGTGGGTGCTAGGCGGGGAGATAAGGGGGAGGGCGCAGGGCAGGAGTGCGCCGTTGCCCTCCTCCGCATCCCCCGTCTGGCCCCTCCTGCCCCAAATTTTAACGCACTACATACATGTGTATATAGCACCTGGGTGTCCACACATTCACGGTGTTGGGAGGGTTCCCCAGTCTGGGATCTGGGGAGCCATATAGACAGGGTATGGGGGGGGGTTCACAATCAATTTATTTATTTTTGGCCTTGGCGCGGCATGTGGGGCCTTAGCGGGCTGGGCTTGGGGTGGGACGGTGGTCCGGCCTCCTGCTCCCTACTCTCCATCCCAGGGAATAATACTCTCCTCCCAAATGGCTGTATAGGGTCGGATAGGGCTGAAGCCCCTGCACTGTCTACTCCCGTTCCCCAGACGCTGGTTCGCTGGGTTGGGGGGTTGCCCGAGCTCGGCGGTGGGTTGGGTGGTGGGGGGGAGGGGTGCGGTGGGGGGGAGGGGGCGGGGGGGGCGCGGGGGCGGGGGTGGGGGGCGGTGGTGGGGGGTGGGGGGTGGGGGGGGCTGGACTGTGGGGGGGGCTGGGGGACTGTGGGGGGTGTGTGGGATGGGTGGAGGGTGCTGGGAGGGGGGCGGGTGGTTGGGGGGGGCGTGGTGTTGGGTGCTGGTGGGGCGCCAGGCCGGCCCGCTGTGCCCCGTGCCGCTGCGCTGGCCTAGGTTTCGTCGGCTGTGTTGGTGTAAGTCGCCCCCCGGGCCCTGGACTGGTTCTTCTGCGTGTGGTTCTGGTGGGGCCATGGTGGTCGTTCTTGGGTTGCTGTAGCTGCTTGGGGTGATCTGGGGGCTTATGTTGCCATTGTTGGGTCCGGGATGGCTGCCCCGTTCTTAGGTGGAGGTTTCACGCATGCCAGATCCACCACTCCAGCACCTATTAAAACTCGTTTAGAGAGTCAACCCCGCACACAGATCTCTGAGTTAGTGGAGGTTGCTGGGTCAGTGCTTGTGGCTCTCACTATGCTCTCTCTCTTTTTCCTCAGATCTGAGAACTTGGTGATCCATACTTTCCTCTAGAGACGAATGTGAACCTGGTCTATTGGGACAACTCTTGGTGATGATTGGATGGAAGGGGTAGAATTAAGGGGCACAAATAAATCCATTGCACTCTCTTCTCAGAACACTGTGTTTTTGTCACTTTTTGTTTGTTCATGTTGTATGTTCACTGCGGTGTGCACAGCCCTCTACGGTGGTAAGCAGGTAATAAAATCAATAAAATAGGAATAGGCTAGGCTGCCAAGAGGGCAGGTGACGGTCACAATCACTATAAGAATAAAAATTGCATAGAACTCCAGCAGTGACTGACGTTATGTCCGTCACTGTGGAGCACGAATGCAGACAAGGTAAAAAAGAAAAAAAAAAAAAGAAAAAAAGAAAAAAAAAAAAAGAAAGGCCTCTATTAAACAAAACACCTCAAATGATGTGAATGCACAAAAAACCTTCAGAAAATTATTTCAGGCTGAAATTCAAATTTGATTATTGAAGCAGGTATTTGTTGGAGCTGAGATCGGTGAAGATGTTTCCGTTTCCATGAGGATGTTTCCTGTCTATTTACTTGAAATGAAACAGATAAAATCAGGATTGATGACCAGAAACATTAGATGTTTTTTATTGATATCAACATGAAAACAATGCTGTTTTAAACACACACAGAGAGGGGCTGAAAAGCTCAAACGCAGCTGCAGAGTGAATCTGAACTCACCCTGTGTCTGTGTTCAGGTTTCAGACGTCAGCCGGTTGGAGTCCTTCCATTGGTTTGGATCCGTATCTGTGGCAGGTGTCAGTCAATGAACTCCCAGGGTTTGTCTTCAAAATTCTGTTTGGTTTAGAATTTTTCTCTTGACATTTTACTGTGTTTACAACCTTAATTAAGGGTCTACTGACTTGTGCTTAGTTTATAATTATTTTAATCCACATGTTCCCTTTTTGGATGGTATTATTGTGGAAAAATATCATTGTCTTTTTGATTTGTAAAAGATCTGATATTGTATATTAGTCCAGCGTGATGACAGATCCCTCTTGGGTCTAAAGGTCACAGCTACGTGTGTTTCAACAGTTACATTTTTATAACAGTGACAATAATAATTTCAGCAATACGTTTTCTTCTGTAAAATATGTAATTGTCTGCACTTTTCCCTGGTTCAGCAGTTTATTATTATGTCCATTAGAAGTGTCAGGATAAATTATAGAATAACATTAAAGGTCCCATATTATTAAAAACTCACTTTTCCCATGTTTCTACACTATTATGGAGGGTTTGGGTCATTATCAACCTCAACACCATCCAGTCAATCCAGCGTAGTTCTGTAATCACCTACTGAAACGCGTCTGGCAGAAATCTTCATTACTGTGACGTAACATTGCTAGAACATGCACAAGATGTGTGTGCACATGCGTGCACATTCATTAGAACTTAGTTTCGTTTATGTTTTCAGAAGCTTCAGAAATTCAGTGGTCAGAAATCTGTATTTACAAGCGCCATGTATGCAAAATGAGCGACATTTCATCTTTGGAGGTTTAATGACATTTTGTAGATGTTGACTTTGGGATGGTTGGAAGTGGGGTAGGTTCGGAAAATATTCTTCAGTGTTCTTAAGATGCCATCTTTAGCAGCTGGGGTCATTTTCTATGTTTGGTAGAAGTTACTCACACTGACCATAAGTTAAAAGCACTGAGCATTTGATCGGTGTTATAATATCTCCAACATTTAAACTAAGTAATTAAGAATAATACGATCAGTCTCAATCACATCAACTATTTCTTTTTAAGAATTTTGAATAAAAAGAAATATCATGTCCATCATTCATTTCTGCATTCATACAAAGCTCAAGAGCGTAATTTAGCTTTGTCAATTATTTTTTTCTGAGAGGGAGCAGAAAATGCATTCAGGAAAATAAAAATCTTAGACTGGTTATGACAAGCATGCCTGAATAATTAAGACGCTGTAATGAAATGATTAACAATCACAACAAAGTGCTTCTGTATTCTACTCATTGGCAGTTGTCTGAGCAGAATACAAGGACACAACGTTCCATTTCAAGATGTCGTCTTTGTTTTTTGGGGGATGAGAGGGAGGACAACATGGCTGTTTGCATTATCCTCACTGAAAAACAAAATTAATGGAATCTGGCAGTGTGATTACCACCAAACTCCTCTCACCCGATTCAATTCCCAAAGACGACATAACAAGATAATGGATGGCAGCGCCTTTACTATGAGAGTCTGCAGTGGACTGATGGGAACTTTGTTTTCCATTTCACAGTTGATCGTTGGGTCTCTTATATCCTCTGTCAGATGTGACAGATGAAAGAGGTTGATGGAAAATGATGATTCACAGTAGGTGACTGAAGGAGAGAAAGTATTAGTTCGATCCTGGGATCAAATTTACCGTCATATGTTTTTGTGGTAATTGTTTGTTTTCTCGTTTTGGACCAATGAAACAAACTGTGCTTCTTTCTGTTGGCTGTTTATTCTGCTATAAGTGAACAGCCATATTGAGTTATTAGGTGGAGGAACGTGGTCTAAGTAAGGCAGGCAACATTTGGAGATTTGTGATGTTTCAGGCTGCCTCTTGGCTCAATCTGCATAGGCAATGGGGTTAATTTAGGAACCCACTTACTGATGTGTTTCAAAGGATGAAATTAAAAATTAAGCAACAGGCCTTTCACGCCAGCATGAAACCATAGTGGATAAAGGAGGAGAACATCCTGTCCTGGTTTGGAGCTCTCACAGAATGCTTGAGGGTGCTCCCGTGATAGGATGAGGAACAGTTGTACCGCGGCACATATGCTGGGATCAAAGTGAATTGTGTTCCCTCTCTGATACACACCCCTGAGAAAGTGCCTCTTGAAAAGTTTGCTGAAATTTTCAGGCAGTGGTGAACCCTGACCCTAGCCCAGTCAGTACAGGTATAAAACCACCAAAGTGTTATGCAGTAAAAAGATTTAATTTGGACAGGAAATCTCTGCTTTTACTGTAATGCAGTCTGCAGGATATTTAATAACACAATCAAGCTTGCTCCCCTGAGTTACCTACAGTGGTGTGAAAAAGTATTTGCCCCCCCTTCCTGATTTCCTTTTTCTCGCACATTTTCCACATTAGCCACCACCACCACCACCAACAGTACTCAAACTCAAAGGGGTAAAATATCTAGGTGCTTTTCAGATGTATCCTATTACAATCTCTATGAGGAGTCAAATACTGAGTCTGTCTGACAGATTAATTATCACATATCACCTCCTGCTATTAGCAATTAACCTTACTTCACTCACTTGTCTCTCCTAATGAAATTAAAGTTAGCGGATTGTTAGTCAGAGCAGTTGAGATGACACCCGAATGATAACAATTCTTGCCAACAAGAACAATAACATGATTCAGTTTGGTTTGGTCAACCCATGCTAAATAATTTATCTTAAGTAATTCTGGTTGGTTCCACTCATATGTAATTTAAGAAATTCTCAATTGTGGTTTAAGCCTTGCATGACTTTTGGTTTTGTGACAGGTACAGAGGAACACTGTAATTTCTCATGGAAGGGTGCATTCGTAATTCACATGAACTCACTCTGATATTTGTTTTAACAGGCTTAACACAAAAGCACTCACTTACAGTAATGTCTTTAATTAAGATCACCTTTACAAAAAAAACTTGCTGTTGGTTAACATAATGCAATTTTTACTTTGTTTGTTGGATGGAATGCTTCGTTAAAAAGGGTTAAAGAAGCAGTCCATTTTGAAGTGAAAGCTCCATCTACTACTGACCTCTATTCTATAAATCTGCACAACGACAACAACTACTTCAATTATTTATCTATTCCTAAGTTAATATGAGGTATTCCAGATGTATGAGAACATTACAATATAATATGACTTATCTCATTTGAATTATTCACTGCAGAGAAATGTGGCTTCCATCACGAGGTGTGACACACGACAGTTATCTCGGCAGACTTGTGAAGATAACAGAAAATTGGACACAAATTGCTGCGTGTATTGAGGAATTCTCACAAAACTTTCCACAAGTGCACATCCATCGATTACAGGAAACACATTGAGCACAGGAACAAAGGAACTGCACAATGAAGGGACTTTAACTTACTGCTGCGAGACCACAGAGCTGACCAATGAGCCACCTTCCATTACTTGATGACAGCAATGGATGACAATGATACTCTCATTCGGTTCCCGTTTTATACAGCAGGATATGAGCTGGTGAAGTTGTAGGTGCTGCATTTCATCACCAGCAATTCCCTGAGGAATCGGATGGACTTTCAGACAAGCCATTTGGGAAGTATATGTTAACCGATGATTGCGTTAGAGCTCCACAGGAAGCCTCTGTTGCATCCCACCGCTTTTGAGTGACCCTGATCTCTGACAATTACTCTCTTCTCACACTCAGTGTGTTGCAAAGAGCAGCACACAGCATGCAGCATCAGTAGATAAATATATGCGAGGTCAATTCTCCCTCTCTGATTTAATCCCTTGACTCTGAATGTCTGTAATGCTGGACAAATCCTCTTCAACAGGATTCATCACAGGATGTTAGAATTTTGAATAAAAAAAACATAATTCTGAAGACCAGACTTGACAGTGTGACTCTCCTGACACCATCAAGTAAAATCAAACCTTTAACAAACCGTTATGTTACTGTAACCCCATGTAGTATGGGAAACTCTTTGACCAGAATCAGATGATGTTACAGCTTTGATGTAACCCTTCCTTTGCATTGGTCTGTTCCTTTCTGTAATGCATCCCAACATCCCACTTGGGAGCACATGGGGAGGGGAAGGCAGCAAAGACATATTGATTATCATAAGCCAGGCAAATGACCTCTGGGGTATTTTTAGACTGGAGCCATATGACTGGTGGGAAGCAGACCATTTTCATGAATGTTGAATGAGCGCACCGTTTCTCTCATGCTGACAGCACTCACTGCAAAGCTAAAGAATATAGTTAAAGCCCTCCCTTGAGGTTTGCTTAAGTATTCAACTCTCTCCACTCGATGCATCCCCCCATTCCCACCCCTCTTTATCCATACCCCCTTTGCCTTCTGTGAGGAAATGTCAGTAAGTGAATGGATTGTTTATTGATGGAACAACTCCACTATCTTTAACTTAAAAGCTCTTTCTCATAAATCAAGGGAAATATTTCTGCAATGTGAATAATTAATGCAATTTAATATCCTTATGTAAATGCTTTTGGCGCACCATTGGCATATTTGGAAGGTACATAATGTAATATCACATGCTGCACCCTTGTTTCATAAAGAACCAAGTCTCATTATTCATCAGGAAAGTCAGTTGGCAGTTTGGCTCCATTTCCTTGTCAATCCAACCACATTACCTCATTACAATTGCAATTTCCTCTTGGGCAATTTGCTAAATGATTTACACTCCTCTGTGATTAAACCGTATTTGAACAAAAATAACTTTTTTATCAATTGAAAATGGGCCCTCCAGTGACAGAATTACATGGAAAACTTGCCAAATATTTTTTTTAATGCAATTAAAAACATTTGGGAAAATACCATTATTTTCTGACTGTGCCTCAAAAGATTTTACCTTGGAAAAAAAACACTTTTCCAAACATCTTCAGGTCTTAATTTCCTACAAGAACATTTACAATAAGCAAGATAAGCATCTGGATGATTCATGAATATATAGGAGACATGTTCCTGCTCATTCGACAGCTGTCATAGATCACATTTTATTGAGATCTGACCTGAGTGTCCCCACACTCTCCTCCACATGAAAACAGGTTTGCCCCTTTTCCAGATTACGCCACACATTCTTCTGATTACTGACATTTGACATCCAAAACCACAACATGCCGGGTTCCAGATGGGGATTTCATTTCATTAGCCTGGATATTGCATGTTGAAATCTAATATTGATGCTTTCATCTCAGGTCTCTGAACAAGTCATCCCCTCCTGTCACCTGGTGTTTGGGACATTTGTGATGCAATGTTTCTGATATCGGATGAAACCCTGGAGGAATTTATCATCAGGAAGTTCAGACTGGACTGTAATTCAAAGTCATGTGACTTTGAATTACAGTTGCATATAATCTCACCCTCATCGGCTTTTTAGCAATTAAAAAAACATCTAAATTCTTATAAAGCAGATTTAAATGAATTCACCAAATTGTCACGTCACCAAAAAGTCATATGTCAGCCTGAGCCAACACCTGAGTGCTTTTCTAGCTGTAAACACACATATGCTTCTATAAAGAACATTTATTTTTTATTAACATGTAAGTTTCTGAAAAGTGCTTTCATGCATGGAGGTCACTACAGTGTACAGCTGTTTTAAAGTGTTTTTTCCTGTATATATACATGCAATTTTGGGCATTGCTCCACAAAGTCAACAACATGTGGTGTTATTTCACCATTTCATAGAAAAAAAACCCATTGGAAATCTATTGACATGGGCTAGAGCAGTCACTGAAGCCAAGGTGGCTGACAGAGATGACGAGGGACCAGGTTCCTCAGGAATATCAATGTCTACCTTCTACAAAAAGAATTCCTTGAAGGTAAAAAAAAAAAGATCAAGGAACATCTTAGGTGACATAATATCCAAGATATCTCAATTTTGATTTTATATTGGGAGAAAATACTAATTTTCCATGTGTGCACTGTAGTGACCATTATGCACATTGACATGTATGTTTCAGGAGAGACAGGTGTGCATGATTATAGAGGAGTTACCTGAATTACGTGAGGAAGAGTGTGTTGATAGTGGCAGTGATGAGGATTGGATGCCAAAACAGAAAGATGCAAGCAGTGAAGGTGCAAGCAGAGAAGTAGCCAGATCCAGCAGTGACATGAGGCACAGGTGGAGGAAGATGACAATTCACCAGAGCTCAGGGGAAGAAAGCAAAAGGAAAGTGTGTAAGAAATACACAAAGAGCAATGGATAATGAATTTAGAGAAGATCTGCAATGTCTCCAACCGATGAAGCAGAAATATGGAGCAAGATGCTGCAGGTCCAAAGGCTTTTTGCTGTAAAGTTCTATAATCAGCACACAGGAGTCGACGACCAGATATATCAAATGGCGGCAGCGTACCCCCAAAGATGCGGAAACAAGAGGCAATTGGGTTGGCCTTTTTATAAGCATTATTTTAGGATTTCACCCCATGTGGTTGCCATCCCACTGTGAGCAAAGATCTCAAACATGCTTTGCTTATGAAATGAAATATGAACTGAATTGACAATAAAGTGATTTGAAAGAAATTTAGTGTGTTTGAGTCTGTGTGTGTGAATAGTCAGCAGAAACGAATCCAATGGCACCATCTACCAAGCAGGAAAGATGAGTAGTGAATGAAGTGTGATTATACAGGTATACCGTGATATTATTTAATGATGTGCACAGTATTTCAACTAATTACCATATCATTCTTTGCTTTAAGGAAAGCGCCCAGAGTACATTGGAGTGTACAAAATAATATTTCTTCATCGAATTAAGCTAGATGAAAAAAAAATCAAACATTGTTTTACATCCCTAAAGACATAATAAAACTACCAATAAAATAAATCCTGACTTAGTTCCTCATAAGATTTAGGTGCTCCCAAACATGCAGGCCACGGAAAGTGAAACATCCCTAACCAATGAGAAAAGAGACACATGAGGTAGCAGTCTCCAGTATGAAATCCCCTCCTCATTGATATGTGCCTGAATAAAGAGGTCCGAGTGTAGTTCGCACAGTTCCAGCTCACTGACCGCGGCAGGGACGGGGTCTGTGAATAACGCAGCTCGTGGCTGCATGGTGTGAAAATCTTGGAAGCGCTCATGACACTGCTGCTGCAGAGTTTCTATGTCTGTTTGATTCTTGGGAAATGGTTTCTTACATACGGGAACATCTTTGTGCATTTCTTCAGCAGGAGGGAAAGCCAAATCTGGAGACGCAAATGTAAAACCATCTCTGAACAGTGCCAGTTCAGAGATGGCGGGGCACACCCCGGAGAAGATGCCAGGAAAACAAACAAACATGCACGCTCAGTTACACCCATGCACTCCTTGGAGTCACAAATTCACCGCAGCCGCTTGTTTTTAGAGATGGGAGGAAGTTGGAGAACCCAGAGAGAACACGGGGAGAACATATCACTGAAAGGATTTGAGCCCAGGAACTTCTTGCTTTGATGCAACAGCATTACCCAAAGGTCCACCGAGCCACACGACCAATAATCAATATAGAAAAAAAATAAATTAAACAACATTGTTCTTAGCTTAAAACATCCCAGAAATGTTTTTTGTAGTGTTTTATCAACCAAGATCGGATCATCTTGTCCACTAGCAACTGGAGGGTTTGTCTTTGATCAGGACCGGACCTTTATTTCCCACATAAAATTCCTACAAGAATTAGAAAAGAAAAAAGGAAATAAAATAAAGAACTATAAAATAAAGAAATCCAATACAGCATCCATGGAAAATAATGACTATTTCTGCAGACCGGGGGCCATTTTATTGAATATTCTGAGGACTATCTGTGTCTTCTACTAATTATGTGCATTCTTCACTGTCAAGATAAAGAGCCTGTAGATGCAACAGCCTCCAACTAAGGCCTAATCTGTTCATCAAAAATCAAGTTACAGCCCATCTGATAGCTCAACTGTATTACATGTATGTTGTGGAGTATTTGCATATTGAATATTTTCTGTTTGTTGCATATTTGTCAATCCCCCCAATACTTAAAATTTGTGTTCATGCAATCACTGCCAGAAGTGATTAGTCATGAATAACGCATTTCATCTTTAAAATTCCACAGCCAAGGTTTGACTTGCAGTTGCATTTTTCTTCATCTCCTTTCATCGAGGCCTGATAATCTGCCTCAACCAAATACCACCAGCAGCACTGCATTTGTGTTAAATAATTCAAATGGCGCAATAGTCAAATGAATTGATCCTGCTGTCTGTCCATTCAATGTGACTACTGCTGTTCCTCTCTCGCTAAAATGCTATCTGAGAGGCCACCTCCTCTCAGGAGGAGCCCGTGTGATGGTTAAACTAGAATATTGACCCCACAATGCAGAGACATAGACCAGAGTGGAGTGTGGGCTGGTGGCTGGAGAGGGGATAGTCTACATCCAGAGCACTGCCGAGGTGTCCTTGAGCATGGCACCACCCCCAACTGCTCCGGGTGCACCGGTCACAGCGGTGCCTTCACCCTATTCCCTATCCGCATGCTAGGGCCCCTGCATGTGTGTGTTTCAAGGGGCCCGTTGTACTAACTAGGGTGTAAACATAATCTTGTTGTGTGCTTGCAGTGTAACTGACAAAATAAAGCTTTCTTCTTCTTCACAGGGGATGTTTAAAGATAGGTTTACTAACACAAATAAGAAAACAGGACGGGCAGGAGTCGCAAAATGCGGAACTAAAGAACACTGCCTAGAAAACTGAAACACACTAAATATAAATGAGGCGCCCGGCTGGAGTCCAAAGTTCACAACAACAATAATATGCAGCCTAAACCAAACAAGTCAGCAGGAAACACAACGAGCCTGGAGCAATACGGGATGCCACAGAAGGGGAAAGGAACAGGTCTGAATGCCTGCTGGAACAATCATCATCTGGCAGGGAGCAGAGGGGGGTGAGTCAGGTCTTTAAGGAGTAACTTATGACTGGTGAGGGCTTTCAGGTGTGGCTCGTTGGGATCCTGCTGGTTCGTTTTCAGCTGCACCTGAAGGCCATGAGGAGAGAGATTGTGATCAGCAGCAACAGAAAAAACAAATCAGTCAAATGCAGGTTCAGAACAGCCAGTAGGGCGAGATGCCGGCAGGGGAGGGAATGTGGAATAAACCCATTCCTACTGGCAACCCCTGGCACATTGATGCAAAAAATTATCAACCCATATTTACCAAGGAGGTGGGTGAAGAGGTGGTGGGGGGGTTCTGACAGGATCCCCCCCCCCCCCCCCCCATGACACCAATGCATTCATCGCCTGCATCAATAAATCCAGCTTAAACTGTTTAATTATATTATGTAAGCTGTGAGATCAAGGAACATAGCGAAAGCCTGCTTCCAAGAGAAGTGCAGAGTGCGTCACTGGCTCACATCTTCACACTCGCCCCCTCTGCCTCCACAGGATCTTATTCCACAGTGAAATGAACCTTGATACTTTCCGATGGTTTTTTGGGATTAGAACATTGAATTTTTCTTTCAGGATGCTACCTTTCTGAATGCTATGCATTTCAATTGAGCCCCACTTATAAATCTGCACATCATCACAAAAGGAGTCTTCATTATTTCTTGCCGCCACATAAATTGGCACTAAATGAGTTCCTGTTTTTTGCCCCATGGAGTTTTTGCAGCTTTGGACGAATGGTTTTTCACACGCCTTATTAATAAAACATGCACGGGAGTCGTAATGTGGAACAGCGCATATTCTTTTCTGTCTAAATTTCAATGAGTCTATAATTTTTCAAGTATACTTTGGCATTAAAAGGGAGAGAGGGTTGACTTGACCTCAGTGATTTTTTTAATGTTTTTCTTTTTTTTTACTAGATCCCCGTATCACGAACTGCATGCTCATTGTATGGATAAGCATGAAATGGCGTCGCTTCATGTGGAGTTCTGACTTGAATCGGATTATTTTAATGCATAAAAAACACAACGATTAACAACCGACAGAAAACAAATAGGGCCAGATACATATGGTTTATTTATCACTGAAGACATAAGGTTTGCTCATAGTTAGTCTACTGAGGCCAGAAGGATCAGTATCCGACGCTCCCATATAAAACTCAATACGAAGCCAATGAGCCATGTGGAAGCACAAAAGAGTCGGGATGTCGGCCTTGCATTGACTGCTGCACTATTAAAGAGATTGCGTGTCCAGTCACTGCCAAGAAAATGAAAGCTGCAATATTATGCAAGTCAGATTTCTCATTGATCCATATTTCCATTTGTGTGATAATATTATTTCCACGGATGTTTAAATTATTTGAATGTCACAGCTGAAGCCTTGACAAACCGATTCCCTTTGAAACATATAATGTCGTGATTGTCTGCATGCATCCTGTGAATTACTACCCCCCCCCCCCCCATTCTCTTGCTGGTGACAGCTTGTATACATTTTAGCATCGGAAAACTGCATAACAGCCTTTTTCTGATGCGAGCTGTTAAAAATAACAACCAGCAATGTTTGATAAGAGAGATGCATTCCCCGAGACTATGGGTCTTACAAGTTGACTGCGCAGTAATTACATCTCCCGAGGATCCAGGAGTGGAAAGTTTTCAAAACAGGGGGAAAACTGGCGAGGCAGGAGAACTTCATGCTCTGCAGGCATCCTTTTGCTCTCCTCCCCCTTGAAACAAAATATGAATGCTAATATCTCATCTGAACTCACATGGGGAACACGAGAGATGCCTGGTATTCATTCCTTCTGATGTTTTCCTGTCCACACAACCTTCATATTTCTTGTTCATGAATGCAACATACAGTATTAGGATGCCCAAAGTTATCCAAATGAAGGAGAAGAATACGTGAGATTTGCTGCACGAAATATTTTTCACCACAGATATACTATCAGCTGCTGCAGTGCTGTTTTAATTTAGAGGTTACTGGAAAATGAAAAGGAAAAAAAAAGTGTAGCCCATTTCTCAGCTGGCTGGCAGCATTTTGACAAACCTACTTCTTCTGCAATCAAACTCAGGCTTGAAATGGGAAAGCAAATTGTTGATGGGACATGAGCATTGTGCAATTGGAAGCAACCTGGGACTAATCAATGAAGGATGAATAAGGAATTGTAGCTCTTGGATATTTACTGCAATTTACACAATAAATTAGATTCCCTTTCATTATCTGATGTCTTCTTTTGCATGTTTCATGTCTTGAAGATTACAGCACTTTTTTCTTGGTTCATTGTACAATCTTCTTTCAAGCTTCTCGTTAACCTTTGAAGTGCCAGAGACGAGGTTTGCTTTCTAAATATGTAATACAAGAATCAAGTTATAGAATCAATCTACAATCAAAAGGTTCAGTTCAGCTGAAGCAAGATGTCAAACTCTAGGCTCTTAAAGCTTGACCAATAAAAACCTTAGAAAGTCCTGATTGTATCAGCAGTGACACAAGAAGTAGTAACATTATTGTTCTAACTATTTGGTGTAGCTTTTTACTGTGTTTAATTAGTATTTAAGAATCTATTTAACATTTAGTGTGGTCCATTTCTTGTGAGGTGGTAAATATATAAAAAAAGGTTGCCGGCCCCAGCTCTAAACGAATCTACTTCAAGAAATTTTGAATGATCCTGAATGATCAATATGTCTCTATTACACTGGGTCGATCAGTTTCATCACATACTGTATTTGCATGTGTTGCCTTTTGTACCCGATAAGTAGTCTGTTTTGCACCATTAGCAATTCTACCACTACTTCTATAAATAACATATTTAATTCAACTGATTGCCCTGGCCGGAGGCTATGTGACTGCGAGAGACCTGTTACTTAATTTGCATTTAAATAGAAAACACTGACCAAAATAATTTGTCGGTAGGGGGAATGGCACTCTGTCAGCTGGGGTGATTGGCTTTGACTTACTGACTTTGAAATGCTTGATTTGTGTACTGATCACTGCCCCTCTTGTGTCTTGTTATGACTGAATGTTAAGCTCTATTTTCTCTTTAACAGGTAGGGGAGCCTATGCATGCAGTGGAGATAGAGAGGGAGGGAGAGAGAGAGAAAGAGAGAGAGAGGAATCTTCCTTCAAGTGGACAAGAAGACTAATTTTTTAGAGTCCCAGACTGCTGAAGTGGAACGTTCATTTATCAGCTGAATTGGAAGTCAATGTGGGAAATCAACCCCTTAAATTGTTTTGATTCATTCCGAAGGCCACTCCTGTCCCCATATCACGGTGGCTATTATCACTGACTTTGAAATGGTAATTAGTGCTTGTTAATTTATATTTACACTCGTGATTTACGGGCGTTAAACACACTTATTACATTGAGGGCTGCCATATATTGACTACATTTATTCAACATGGCAATGGCGATAAGTTAGGCTTGCTGAAATGCCAATGTCTCAGTAATGTTCATGACAGTGGAACGGCTCTCTCTTGCAATGTGTGTGTCTGTGTGTGTGTATGGTTTGGCAAATAAATATTTATGACATCTCAAAGACTGGCACTGATCAGATTGCAACAACATCAGAATTAGTTCCGCTTAAAATCAGAAATGATCACCAACATGCTCATGTCTGTACATCAGACAGGGCTGTAGTTCAGTTAGTTCGGCGCAATCACAAAATGCACATACATTAATTTTTGAGGGGGGGCGGTTATGCCACATGGTACATAACTGGTGCAAGCAATGAGTCTGATAATCCAAGTCCAGCAGTTCTATCTTCTCTGGCAGTTTCCTTATGTGGTCTCCTGTTGTGTCTGCATTCCTCGACAGGTAAATGCAAACTGAGCTATGAACTAATTTACTGAAAACCAGATTTAAACTGTTTCACACTGTCTGCTTATGGCCAAAAATATGTGCGTTCTCCAATGCCAAAGTCAGTTTGCTGATCTATATTACTCTGCATGAGCACATAAAGCAGGTCAGACTCCATCATCTAGAGTGGTTCTAGATGATGAGGTTCCTTGCTGCATTGCTGACACCTAAAACAGGGTCAACATGAGAGAACAGCCCCACCGTTTCAGCCATTGACACAAAAGCTTATTTATAGCTTGTACCAATGGATCACAATCCAGAGTAAATCTTCTGAATCAACACCAGCTCCTTTGGTGCCTTTCCTGCTTATGAAATATTCACACGAGCACATGTACCTCTTCAAAGTACTCATATTTAATCTTAAAAACACAGTTTTAATCCTTCTGATGCCATCAGCCTGATTACTTGAACGCCTTTCAACTTTATTGTGAGCTCACCTTCCATCAAGGCAGAAATTGTTTGAAAAGCATCTGCTTAAATTCCTCATCCCCCCCCCTTGTGTAATCTGAGGGGTGGATAAATATTGCTGACATGAAGAAGACTAGTCTGAAATTACCCAAAAAGGCTAATGAATAGGATTCCACTTTATTTAGTTGATCATAGATGAACAGATTTCTCAGCTTTGCTAGCATACAGGAGTGATAAGCCACTTTTATACATCAGTTACTCTTCAGTGTATTTGAATATGTCTCTTAGTCTTTTATTACATCATATTATTCTTGTTTATTAATAAAGGATACAGGGATCACTGAGAAATTTGAAAGATACAGACACCATGAAGTTTGAATCTGCTACTGAATCAGAAAATATAGTATGTTATATATTTGCACGGAATGTAAACTGCATAGTTACTGCATTATGGTTATTATTATATGTGATGCGTGTGTGTGTATATATATATATATATATATTCTTTCTTTACATGATCGAAATAAATAAATAATGTCATTAGGATTTTATTTCAAGTTAAATACTGTGGTTTGTATATATGCTATTTTATATGCTGCTGGTGCTGAGATCAACACTAAAAATGACCCTCGTTTTTATACTTTATAATATAAATTCTTTGTAGGTTTGAAGTATTCTCTTTCCAGCAGTGCTCCCATTTTTTTTGCTCTGAACACATACAGGACAAGCACTGTAACTGCTACAAATGAGCATGGTGCCTATTCCCCTGTCAGAATATAATTTCGGCTTGAAATTGATCCTGGTGGAGTTGGAGAACGAGACAATGAGAACATAAGTGAACGGCTGTTTGAGAAATGACCGCATGGAAAGGAGGTCGTGTGGAGCGCGAGTAATCTCTATTGAACAAGTCGACGAGTCTTGGAGGGTTTAAGGTGGTTGGAGCTCTGACCATCGTGTTTGCTAAACTGGCTTGAAAAAGAAAGCAGTCATTATCATCTCATCAGCTGACAGCTGAATAAACGACATGGCACAGAGAAGCATGCTGGGTAGATGAACCAGGCAAAGAAGAGCAAACGTTATTCATTTATCTCTCTCTTTCTCTCTAATCAATGCAATTGTCGGAATGGATGCTGCAACTGCTCCTGAGGAAGAAGGATGCCTGTATGTAATGAACAAAACTGTACTCTTTTCTTCTCTCTTTCACAACCTCCACTGCTTTGGACGGTTGTCCCCAAGTAATGAAACTCTTGTCTCTTTGCTACCCCTATTGCCTGCATCCTCAGCGTTCCACTGTCCTTATTTCCATTCACATTCATTTTGCTCCTCTCTAATGCAAACCTCACATCCTCCAGGTTCTCCTCAATCTGCTCTGTTGTCTCACTATAGATCATTCTGCCATCTATAAAACACCATAGTCGGATACTCTTGTATCATCTGTTAGCCTGTCTATCACCACTTCAAAAACAAAAGGGCTCAGAGCTGATCCATGGTGTACTCCCACCTCCACTTTGAAAACTACTGCCACACTGCTGTTAGACGTCCCCCATACATGTCCTGTACCACTCTGACACCTCCCTCATGCAGTACCACACTCTAGGCAACCTATTGTAGTGCAACTCATTCTTCGCTGTACTACATTAGCATAGTGCGCTTGCCTGGCATGAAACCATACTACTGCTCACTGAGCTTCACCTCTCCTCTGAACCCAACTCCCTCCCACATCTTCATGCTATGACTAATCAACTTTACTCCTTTGTAATTAATACAGTTCTGGACATTTTGCTTGTTCTGTAAGATGGGAATCAGCACACATTTCCTTCACTCCTTAAGGCATCCCTTCACTTTCCAGGATTGAGTTAGAGTCTAGTCGGAAACCAACTAGACTGATTAGTGAAAAACACAGAAAACATCCCATAATGTATTTGATCTTTATGCTTGCAGATCATTCCTCCTAATTGTTCCCAAATTCCTCTTTTCATACACCCGTGCCGTTGGACACTGACTCCATCAACTCCAGGCTATCATTCTGTCATGGAGTTTGATCTCTGGCCTCTAGAAAAGTGACAATTTCTACTTCACAAGTGAATAAATTATTAACATCATTCCCCTATACAAGACATAGTAATTGAGAGTGAGAATCATTCATGACGGTGCTGGTGACCGAGGTACTAAATGAAGGTTCTGTTCTAAACGTTGTAAACTCACCAACACCAGAGGAACTGTAGAAAGTCCACTTGAAAAAAAGTGAGATTTGTCTATTGATAGTTTGACACAGTGCATGTGTTATAAAATAATATCTGAGTGGTGACTCTGGCTCCGCCCAGACCAACACACACCAAGGGGAGAAAAACAAAAGCGAACAAAAACACTAGGATCCTGACACAGATGCTATGAAAAAAACAAAATAAAACCTTTTATTTTAATGCAATCATCCATTGTTGTATTGACAGCAAGAATGTACCCATGAGCTATAAAACAGTTCAGCAAATCTTTGACATTGCAAGATATTAAGGTCTAAGTGCAAAATACAGACCATCATTAAAAAGAGTCAATTATGTTTATAATTATATTATCATAATTTATTAAATTAAAGCATTGTATGTGATGTTAGCATTATAAATGAAACACATTAAAAATAATGCACATCTTTCTCTTAAAATAGTGTTTTTCTTTTACATGTCATTAATTTCTTTCAATACAATTTCATAAGTCCTTGAAAAAACATTTGGCCATCAGTCTCATAATCCACTTTCCTTTAGTCTCTCTAAAAGCTTCTTATTTGCTGATGGACTTGCATAACCTCTCTGATTGATGTGTCAGATGTCTATATTTAACTTTAGATGAAATGGGTAACACTGTAAATACATAGGATGTAGAAATACATTACATGTTTCTGCTAACACATCAATGCTGGTACTGTGTTTTGCAAACATTCATAACATACATAAACAATATCTTTCAAAAGAGGAAAGTTGGAAGCCCTTCTTTCTTTGTTTCCATGGTAACCATGGCAACAAATAGGGCAAAACCCAAAACAGAGGGCCAAAGTACATGTACATTAAAATGTAAATAACCATAAACCTGGGTGACAGCTACGAAGTCATCATGCCACATTGCGAGGAATAAATATTTTAACCGTGCCATCTTGGTTTCTGCCCGTTGACAGAGTGAAGCACGAAATTAGACAATTTCAGAGGGCAACATGCATAAAAACTGGGGTAACTGACTTACATAAACTTCTGGACAGTTACTGTGAATGTAAACAGACAAGCGAATCACAATCAAAGTGATTTGTCACGAGGGGATGAGAAAACATGAGCAACTGAAATTCCTGCTCCACAGGAGGCACAATTTCATAAAGTTGAGCAGTGAAACCTTCACATGTGCTGTACGCTTTGTAAATGTTTAAATGGAGTTGGGTAGTGGTTATGTAATGTGGTAGCTGTCCCAGTGCTCCTCCATCAAAGGCTCGGCCTGACTTAGATAAGTATATGCATAAAACTCATGTTGATGATCTATAAATCATCAAAGTTGTTCTGCATTGTGAACAATATGGGAGGGAAAACTAAAACCAGGCTATCGTTCTTTGAAATGAAGCCATACTTTATGTAATAAAGTAAGAGCACTAATATTTCTAGACGCATTTGCATTGGCCACCCAAGCGACTGGCTTGGACCCCACATGCAAGCTCTGTCGGAAGGTTTGCTGGTTCCGACGACGTTTCAGGTTGTGTGTACTTCCTGTTTCAGTCCTACAAGAACAAGGCTCTTCAGAGCAGAGTTTCTTCTCTGTCTTGCAGCGTCTAAAAGTGTATAATATTACCATCAACATGAGGTCACAAAGTTTTAAAATAAAAATACATTAAAAAACAAAGAATAGTGTCAAAATATGAATAATTACATAGATATATTATAATCTAAACATCGAATATGGTCTGAATTGACTTTTTATGTTTATTTCCATTCATTGCTATACATTTACAAACCATTGGAATAACTTGTACCTTCACTTGGTGCTGTGAGTAAATGGTAAAACACTTTTCTCTTAAGTATGGTATAAAAACATAAAATTGTTCAATATCAAAATACACATATACAGTTGTTGTAAAACACATGCAAGTCGGGTGAATTGTTCACTCCAAATTGTCCGTAGGTGTGAGTGGTTGTCTGTCTATGTGTGGCCCCATGATATGCTGGCGACACATCCGGTGTGTACCCCGCCTCTCGCCCGTAGTCAGCTGGGATAGGCTCAGGAAACACCTGTGACCCGCAAAGCGGATAAAGCGACTGTAGACGAGAGGATTGAGGTCGTCTCGTCTGCAAGGCAATGGATTGATGGATAATCAAAAAGCTCCTGTTCTCAACATGTCAACAGTTACTGTATGTTGTACTTTCAAATACTGTTGAGCCTTTAAATGATCTCAGATTAGCATTTAAGAACGTGTACCCTAAAGCTAAAAGTTCAAGTTAAAACATAATGAGAAAGAGCTCTTCCAGAATCCAGATATTACTTTTAAAGATTATTGCAGAGATGATAATACCACTAATGTTTTCAATGTACTCCGTATTCCCAGACCGGTAGTACATAAATAAAAACCCTCTACACATGTACATGAGTTACGGGTGGCAAACGTATACAATAATTACACACTGCCGTGACCAGTATCAACACTGCTCCTAAAAACGCCATGCAGTTTTGCTCTCAGTAAATACAAAGACCGACTTTAAAGTGTGAAATTTGTCCTATAATCTGAAATGTTTCTAAACTAATTGGAGCACAGAGCCGACAGCTACAGCTTTTGCAATTCACAATACGAATCACCCTGAGCAAGGCTGAAAACTCGAGCATCCTCAGCTAACTGGCGAAAAACAAACAAATGGAAAGTAATCAATAAAAACAAAACTGAATAAATAATTACAATCAAAGGAAGGCAAGAGTTTTGAGGAAAATGAAACTAAACCTAAAGGCAGCGATGGAAATAAATCTACAACTTAAGGCTAACGGCAGATCAAAATGAATCTTGAAGTACAACTAAAGTGTGGAGCAGAGCAAAGCAAGACTAGGGAGAAAAAAAGAGTCAACGTTTATCGTTTCCTTGAGATACAACCTGCTTATTAACAATATTGAGGCAGGAAATTTGATCATTCCTTGAAATGGTTGTACACAAACCTGGAAAACAGCGGGCATCACTCCGTACTCGACAGCAATCTCAGAGATCATCTTTATTAAAACATAGCATGGATACCTGGAATGTCAGCTGACAATAAAAAATATAAGTAAATTATAAGCAAATTAAATCATGAAAGGAATGAACACAATGAGTAAATGATTGTTTAGCAAGCCATACACCTGACCATAGATCAGATCAGGAAGTTCCCAGCTGCATAAAAGCGAGGGCGAAGCGAGGCTGAGCATTATCGATCATGATGATGAAATTCCACAACATTCTATTGTAGATAGAAATTGAGAAAAACACCAACTCTAATGTTGTAAAACGCAATGGAACGTTCAAGGAAGTGAATGTAAAAGCTGTTGTGGTTGTTTGTGGAGTGAACAGACTTGACAAACATCTCTTTGCAGAGGATGTTTAGTTTTAGTTTCCCCCCCCCCACATCCTGTTCTGTGATGCATTTGCTTTAGAATTCTGCAATATTCAGTCAAAACCACTGTCGTCCAACGTGCAGGAGTTTTCAGAGCAAGAGTGCACTTGAAAATATACAGATTCCTACACATGTGAGCAACTACTAATTTGTATTGTCCGTTCATTTTCATTTTGCTTTGCTCATGAATGTACGCACCAAATGAAAATGGCATTCCATCCGCTTGTAGCTTGGATATTATGTTATGGAGCAATTGAGCAACCCATCAGAAAACAAACACACAAACAAACAAAAAGCAAAAACTGACAAGATGCATGCTGATAAAGTTCATGAACACGCTGCTAAATAAATTCAAACATAATGTTGTCCTCAGCCCTGAATTCCCTTTGTGGATACCAACAGACTAAGCTATTACCTCTTGAAACTGCAGGATGAGAGACTCTCTTCTTGATATGAATACTTCCCAGATGTACTTCAAAATGTTTTCTTTCTTTTCGCCTAATCGCCGAATGCCTCTCTGAAATGTTTCAAAACTTCCCACCGTAACCATCTCTGTTAACATCTAGCGCATCCCGAAGTCAGCTTTCCCCACATGAGATTAATTACAATAATCCATATCAGAAGAGTTCCCTAACACGCACTGCTGAACTGCAGCCACTGCACACTTCCCCCGGTTTACTCTGGGAATCTGCAAAGGAAGGATTAGTGGCCAAACACAGAGGGCCGGTGGGAGAATGAACATGCAGGTTCAAGCCGCCTCGGGCCTCATTACATTTCAAAGACAGACCAGTATGGAAAATACTACTACCTTCAGTCCTAACCAGAGTTGAGCCAGGCTTAGAACGCTGATATTACCAATGCATTAGGCTAATGTACTGCATTTACGCTAAACTTCTTGTTGCATCACAAAACTGCAAACCCATAATGTCAACCTCATAGTTCATTATAATTTATTAATTGATTTGTTGATTACACAGTGTATATTTGTCCGTATATAGTTTTGTTTAGCTTCGAGACAGGGGTGTACTCCTTCCCGCCCCCATCCCGAAATATTGTGTCACGAGAAGTCTTCAAACTAAGGCAGCGCCACCAGTCAATTTAGGTGAGTGACTACAACCAGGATGGGATCATTTTCAGAATAGCCCTGCCGTGGTATGAAAGAATCAAATGAATCCTTGTACTCATGGCAAGAAAGAAAAAAAAATCTGCCGTAGAATACATTGTGGAGTTTTGGGACTCGTCTCCCGGTTGTTTCCTTCTGTTTTCCCACCGCTGTGACCTACATTCCCAGCTCCATCCAGTGACCTCCTGTTCAACCTTTTGCAAAACACCCTATCAGATCCACCTGGTCTCCGCAGCACGTAAGGCCTGGCCCCTCCACCCAGTTTTGATAACGTGAGATTCTGCGAACCTAGTTTGTCCCTCGTTTGTTGAACTTTGCTTTGTTAAACCAGATTCCGCTGCTTCTGCCTCAGGTCACTCCCTGGATCCAATCAGTTTGATGAGTTTCAAGATTACCTCCTGCCTGTCCTGCTCTCTGCCCAGGCTGCCCTACCTCATACCCATGGATTCAGGTTTCACTCAAGTTAAACTTATGGTTTTTTTGTTGAGATCATTCTCACGGTTGTCACTGCGTTCTGCACTTTGATAAAAAAATAGTTATTTTAAAGGCATTCAACGGTCAGTGAGATGAAGTGTATCATATCCTTTAAGACCACATCACCTTGTTTATTGCTGATTTAGTTTCATTTTGAAATAAGTCAAGACGATCTTGCAGTGTCTCTCTGGTCCATGCTGATATATTCAGGAAGCATTTGGAAGTGTGAGGGCAATAATGACAATAATAAATAATAAGCACACTTCTGTCTACAGAGCCAAAATGGGGGGGGGGGGGGTGTCTGAGGGACTATTTTGCCTTGAAAAATTCTGAAAGGATTTAATTTAGGCTTATAAATAAGAGTAATTTATTGTGGATACACAATAGAATTGGAATTAAAATCAAATGTGTTTGGTTCTTAATTACAATGTTGTTGTAACATTAATTTACTTTAAATGCCTCAGTGGAATTACTAAAAAGATTTTTGCAGTAATAAATCTTTTTAACATTGCCAATTGATTGAATTAGATTAAAACTAGAAATTATAGCCGAACACAATCAGATGATGGCCGAGTCCTATCTGGATCCAATCAGCGGCTCACTAAAACTCAATTAGGATTGAAGCGGAGGAGAAAATTGGCTTGTGCCATTATAAGACTTTGGACATTTTGCTGAGAAAATAATTGAAAAAGGTTGAAAACATTAAGTAGCCATAAGAGGACATCGGTTTGAAATGTGTTTAATTCAAGTGGATTAGATTACACGTCACAGTTATTGAACCATGGGTGTTGAAAATCAGAGGAGGGATGCATGCTGTTTGTAAAGGCATCTCTTTTCTGCACAGGTACCACGTGTTTCTGCTAACTTGTTGCTTGATGTAAACCGTCACTCTACGATTACTCATGATTACAGCATCAGCTTGTACTTTGCATTCAGTATCTGAGTCTGAGAAACACTTTTTATTGTAAGCAAGGAAAGTAATTTCTTTAGCCACACTGGAAATGATTACAAAACATGTCCTGTGGCTTTCCATCTATCAGCATCATCGGGTTAAACAGTGCCTGATATCACACTGGATAGTCAATTCGTTACAATCCCTTTCCATTTCAATGCTTCAAGATGATACACCAACTGGTTCTAATGTCAAAGACGTTGTTTTCTTTGAAATAACTGCACTGGCAACACACCCTGCTGTTTGCCTCCTTGATAAAAAAAAAAAAAAAACACTACCAATAAGTGATTATTTAATTGTATCCACACACCCTGAGCAAATTATCTACGTATTCAGCCAAGGATCTCCAGTCCTCCCAGATCCTTCTTCACCTCTCTGCTTACAATCAGCTCAGTCCCACCTGTTGTTCATCTCTTAATCTGTCCATACATTATTTATACTCTGTTCAGCCAACTGGACCTTTCCAGATTATCAGGATTCCCATACCGACCTTCCAGCATTCCTGTTTGTGTTTGATTTATATGTATTGATACTGCCCATCTTTAGGATTCTGTCTATTGGTCTGCACCCCATTGACACCTTTTTAGACAGTATTAATTTTGGCAGCTGATAAAGATGTATAAGATCAATACAATTGCTGAAAAAAGACATATTCCAGCCTTTTAATTCTTGTTGTAATTTTGCTCTTGTCTAAATTAGATAGTTGTTCAGTAGTTTAGCTGTTTTAGTAACAAAGGAGTGCTACAACATCCACATAAACTACACTTCTCCAAAGTGTTTCTGAAGCCCGTTTTGCTGCAAATGGAAATAAACTGCCAAAGGATTAGCAAGTAACACCTCGGTGTGCTGCTGACAGGAGCACTTCTGTATTCTGGTGACATCGCCAATCCTGGGGCTGATGACGACTTTGCTGCAAAGGAACACAAGCATGCTGGTGATTTGCGACATCAATACAAGCTAAGAGGATCTTGAGCATTGAAAGGGGAGGCGTTATAATACAGATATTTAAATCACATCTTTTCACCTTTCCTCAAAACCCAGGTCAGAGAGATGGCATTCAATGTTTGGTTTTTTTTCATAAAGACTTTTATTAGATCTTTCTTTTAGTGTCATACTTTATCAGTCAATGCTCCAGGTTCAATGATAAATCTTACTGTTGCTGCAAAAGGTCGGAGAGGAGTTTATTCATAGGCAGTTGAATTTTAAGTTAAGTTAACTTCAGTTTTTCTTATCTGAAAGTTCTGTTTTTTCGGTAACCCTAACCCTAACTAAATTAGTTTGAGCAGTAAAAGCAGAAAACACAGTCCCATGTTTAACTAGAAAAGCCCTCAGAAAGCGCTGACCTCCGCCAAGCAGCTCATTCCCCACCTAATTGGATTTACACCGTCCACATTAACATCATCATCAAAAGGTTCTAAATTGTTCTTGGTATCTTTATACACCAACCATGAAAAGTAAAAGTAAATCGGAGTTGATGTGTATTTTTAACTGATTTTGGAGTCGGTTTAAAAAAAAAATCCTGACCTTACGCTGGATCCAATCCAGTGGTTAGATAGGGGTCCTCACCCTACATGACTGTCAAATTCCGTAAACATCAGTCAATAATCAACAGAGATAGTGAGGAACACATTTTGAAGCTCCATTGACTGCAATGTTACTGAAAAATTCAAAGTACCGTATTTTTGGGATTATACGTCGCTCCGGATTGTAGGTCGCACCAGCCAAAAAATGCATAATTAAGAAGAAAAAACCATATATAGGTCGCACTGGAGGATAAGTCGCATTTCTGGGGAAAATTTATTTGATAAAATCCAACACCAAACAACATATAGCACAAAGAACATGCTAACACGTTTACCAAAATATCAGGTTTTATTCCGAATCACGAAATCCAAAGGAAATCTTCATCCTCGGTGTCACTTTTGAACAACTCCCCCAACTCGGCAGGTAGACAAGACGCCGCTTCCTCTTCTACGTCGCTTACATCAGACTCGTCGTCAGTTGCAGTTCCAATTATTCCAGCCTTTCTGAATCCCGACAGGATGGTTGCGGTTGTCACTGAAGCCCATGCTTTGTCGATCCATTCAATGACTTCCAGGAAAGTTGCATGGCGCATTCTCCCGGTTGCCGTGAAGCTGTGCTCTCCATCCGTCATCCACTGCTCCCACAGGTTACGCAAAACTGACTTAAAGCTCCTATTCACAGAGATATCAAGTGGCTGGAGTATTTTGGTTAAGCCTCCAGGGATGATGGCAGGTACGGAGTTGAGAACTTTTAATTTATTTTTTAACTGTGGTGTGATGTGCGCTCTCATGCTATCCATCACAAGCAGAGCTTTGCGTGCTCTAAAGAAGCCATCCGGTCGCTTATTATAGCACTTTGTAAGCCACAAGTTCATCATTTCTTGATCAATCCACCCTTTCTCGTTCACGGCGATTTCAACTGAGGAGGATTGGATTTTTGGCATGGTTTTTCGTTTGAAAATGACCATCGGTGGCAGTTTTGATCCGTCTCCACAACATGCCAGCACCACTGTGAAGTGTGATCTCTCATGACCAGTTGTAACGATATTCACACTTTTTTGCCCTTTCTCTGCAACACTTCGGCCCATGGGGATGTCAAAAGTGAGGGGGACCTCGTCCATGTTAATAATATGATCCGGTGTCACGTTGTGATCACTTACATGCTTTTCAATGAACGCGCGGAAACTGTCAACCTTGGCTTGGAAGTCCGCTGGCAGTTTTTGGGACAGTGTCGTCCTAGCTCTGATAGAGAGGCGTTTGCGCTGCATGAAGCGGTAACACCAAGAAGGTCCTCCCGCAAAGCCGTTTATATTCACCTCCCTGGCAACCACTTGGGCGCGGAGACGCAACTGCACCGTTGACAAACCTCTCCCAGAAGCACGTTGTTCAAGCACCCATGCGTGAACTCGTTCCTCCAACTGTGGCCACCTAGCTTGTCGCCCGCGATTAGCTTTCTTTGTTTTCTTCATTTCAGTTAGCGTAACCTCGCTCACTCCAAACTTTCTTTCTGCTGCTCGATTGCCGTTTTCGGCTCCATATTTCACTATCTGAAGCTTGTAAGCCGCGGAATATGACTTTCTTTTCGGCGACATTTTCAATCAGCCCTTCTAATTGGTGTTTTTAGGTAACAGGTGTGACAGATAACTATGAACCTCCAGAAACCGCGACAGATTCTGACGGGTCACAGAGTTCCCTGTAACACCTGTTATAGAAATGTGTAGGCTACTGTCTCTGCGCTCACAGATTTTGTAAAAAAAAGCATATATAAGTCGCTCCGATTTATAAGTCGCACCCCCGACCAAACTATGAAAAAAACCGCGACTTATAATCCGGAAAATACGGTAATTAAGAATCCAGGATCTCTTCTGGATCAGCACAAAAATTGAATCAACTGTTCCTGCTACGATTCCTAACATTTCACGAAAATTCCATCAAGATCCGTCCAGAACCTTTTGGTTTATCTAGACAGACAAAACACATTCGACAACAGAACCTTCTCGGCGGCGGAGGTAATAAACGAATATATAAGCAGACAGATGGCACTGAGATCAAATCAAATCAAAGAATACCAGGGATGCTGCTGGTAGCAGTTTGGCTCTTTGTTACCGCATTTGTCTTCCCAATGACGGCACCTTGGATGACGTTTTGGAACGCTCTTTAATAACATAAATTAATGAATTTAACACAAGCAGCATTTCAGTTTCTTTGCCAATCTAATATGCTCAATCAATGCCTTCCAGCATCCAGATGAGGGAATGACTCAGACACATCCAGTCTGCCCTCTGACATTTTTAAGTTCATAAAGTTAGATTTTATTGTTACGACTTATCATGGTACTGTTTTGTTTATAAAAAATATGGTGATCTTTTCTTGTATTAAGATTTATTGTCATAATGAAAGTACTCAAAGGGTGATTGTCCTTTGGGTTTCTGTCAAACCTAAATTACATCGTCCATCAAGTGAAGTGATCTTTGTTTTTCAAATTGTAAATCTTCAATCATGATATGAACTTAAATGAAATATTATTGCGTTGCTATTGGTTGAGAACTTACGTTCACCACCGAGACAGGCTGGGATTGTGTGTCTGAGCCTGCTTAAGAAAAATGCAGGTTTTGAAACTAGTGCAAGGCCACAGAGCGAGTAATTCATCAATAAAACGAACTTTTCAAACACTGATATCTCATAGGTCTGATATATCATTTGTCTGATCTTCTCCCTCAGGCGCCACACTATATCTGCCAAAATCTATTACAGTAAACTGGTTCAGTACAGCAGAACTTCACAAGCCTTTTTTAGGCCATCATTTTAAGCAAAAAAAAAAGAAAGAAAAAAAAAACTAGTTGTATTAGAAAAGCTCTTCATGACTTTTTACCACTGATTCCTATAGATCTGTGGATCTAATTCAGTTTTAACCCTAGATGTCTCATGTAATCTCATTAAAGGAGGGTGCAATCGACTGTATACGGTTGGACCTCAATTCAACGTTCTCATTTCAAAGGTGAGCACACGAGTCTGGACCAACTGCCAAGGCTGTGATAAATGCAGCCACCGCTGGCCAAGTGTGAAGTGCATGAGAATCTTTTCCAGGCACACACATTCACCATGATCCATTTTGCTCAGTTACACCAGAAATACCACAGACACTTTGCGCCAGATGACAGATCTGGTGAAAGTCTATACGCAGCATTAACATTGGAATCCAAGTAAAATTTGTACCGTGCAAGAATCAGATTTTCAGCATGTGTTGCACCCCTGAAATGAACGACCAGACTCGCATTCATCTGAGCGCTACCTGTTTTTTTTGGACCTTCCCTTTCTGCCTGCCCCTTTGGATCTGTCCGCTGGTTTTGGACTGACTACCCGGTGTGATTAATAAATAACCGTTTCTGGATTCTTCTTCTTCCGCCGTGCGTTTGGGTCCTGCTTGTTCGTGCCCTGGTACAACAACCTGGCAAGGGTGTAGTGTCTGAGCCGAGTATATGAAGTGTCCGGGCTGATGACAGATTAGCTGCAGGTGAGCATGGGAGCACAGGTGACCGGAATGAGCTGATTGCAGGAGGAGGATCTGGAACACAGGAGAAGTTAATGCATGGAAAAGCACACGCCCGCCTCAAGTTGTGACAGTTTGGCAACTTTTATTTACAACACTTAACTGGCCGGACGCGTTTTCCCATAAGACCATTCGTGGCCCTCCCTCCCAAAGCGACACTCCCATGTTACAACACAGAAGCTAGCTCCAAATGAAAACAAACAAAGATCTTCAACCACCAATAGAGGACGATATGAACCATCAATCCAAATTGACGGAAACAAACACATGTCCTACGCTACTAGTTTCCCCAAACAGGTGCATCCAAACTCCAGGGCGCTACACATGTAATGACTGGGACAAGCTGCTCAGAAGGACTACGCCCAGAGAGCCCAGATACAGTTTTCCAACTCCTGATCCCGGCCCTGGGCTCTTCTTCCTGCATTGTGAAATTGAAGGATGTTGAACATGATATGGCTTTAGCCAGCAAGAAGTTAGATCACTGCATAATTCTTATCCTCCTCCAACATTGAGAAGCAATATCAGTTTATGTTATGAGCAACAGGATTAAAAGTTTCATCTTGACCACTGGGAAGCATCTTCAGATCCCTGTTGCAGCCTCGTGGCTGAGTGTTTCTTGATACTGCAGGTGATCTGAGCCGGATGCAAGCTGGAAATGAATCCCTCAAATGAACAAAGTATTCTGCAAGGCAGTTTTCAGTATCACACCTGAGACTCTTTTGTTCTGAACCAAACATTTAGCCACTGACTTAGAGGGCACCTGACAGCTATTTTGGAGTTTGTTAAAAGAACCAGGGAGAATGGAAATTTTAAATTTGAATCGGCCGATAAGCAAGGAGCTTGCAACTCGGTCTTTTTTATCCCGGTTCTCTTAGCAAGCTGCAGGAGTGCTTTGATGTTGAAATGTTGCCTGTATTTCCTCCTTGACTTTGTTCCAACCATTACTACCCGACATTATCATCATCATCATTGATGCACACAATTTGATGGCCAGCCAGGCGTGAGATTTCAGCTGCAACCTCTGAGACTTCTGATGTGCTTTTGAAGCTGTGAAATGATCTGAGACAGAGCGCACGGCAAAGAGAGGGGGGAGATAGAGAAAAAAACTAATCAAGGAAACATTTGTGTTGTACTCTGACTTATGGGTATTCCATACATGTGTCATCATGGGAGTCGTAATACTTTCAGGCCAACACATTACAAGCAATTACATTTTATCCCCAAATTTTTATTAACATGGGTAGGGGAGGGGTTTTTATGAGAACCTACTGCTTATTTTGCCTTTGGGCTATTTATTTTTTTTTTACACAGAATTTGAAAATATATAATGTAATAAATAGCAAGCGCTGCTCGCCGCTGCAGTGACCGTCCGGCCTGGGTCAGACACTGGAGTTGCCTTGGCTACCTGCTGCTTTTCCTTCGGCGGTGCTTCTCCAGTTCTACAAGAACACCGTGACGCCACTGCTCCCGCAGTTCATCTTCTTCCCCTCATTTTGTGAAATCTCATAAAGATTTTATTTAAGCATTCCTGCAACGCTTGATGCTCTGTTGCCCTGGCAACCAAAATCACCCACCAGTATTCGGTGCCAGCAGCCCGGAGCTAGCACAATATTGCTTTGCTCCTTTTCTCTCATACTATTCTTTCATATGGTGATATTGTTTTCCGTTACTGTACAACAGCACAGTGCTGTTTCATTTCATGAATAAACCGATCAGCTACAAATCGGGTTATTAGGATGGAGAAAGTTAACCAGGCACAGGTCATTTCAGGAGGCTTGCAATATGTATAATGTGCCTATGCGACACCCCAGGGCAATATAAAGGTTATCGTAGTTTGAGTTGCAACTAGAAAGTCAGCGGTTCACATTCCCGACCGGGGTGCAAGAAGTAGAAGAGTAAAGTTAATAATAACACATTCATCCTGGTTTAATCGCTATCAGAGACGTGAATGAGAGGCAAGAACCACAGTATCAATGCAACACTCCCAGCTCACTCTTAATGGTCCAAATCCAGTTCCTAGCTCAGATGTCTAAAAGTAGCATGAATGTGAAGTACAGTGTTAAAGGTTAAAAAACCAATCAAGCCCTGAGAGTGTCGGTTCTCTTCCAGCAAACATGAACCAAACACGCCACTCCTTATGGCTTAATTGTGGCTGGCGTGTGAACGTGGTGGCCCTCAGAGATGGAGAAACAAGCTGACACATCCTCACTAGCCCCCACGCCACTGGAGCCACCAGGATAAAATGCACTCAAGGAAATTTTGCACTAAACAGATGCAACAGAATGTAAAATGGCCTCCCCAAGATAAGAACTAGCAGACTGATGGCTGGAGACGTTGGCGGCTTTCAGGAGCCATAGGCCTGCCCCCCGGTAAGCCCTGAAGTCAGAGAGGGGACATATTCGGAATAAAGCAGCTATGTGATGCTGTTATCACATCGGAGCAGCCACTTCACTCACATGCCTTTGCACTTTTCCTCTTAGGAGTCTTTCTTTGCCTTAAGCAAATGGACTTTACTTTGCACCCAAACTTATGAAGTTAATATCTAGGGATGCCCCAATCTGGGTCTTTTGCCCCCCGAGTCCGAGTCATTTGATTTTGAACCGACACCGATACCGAGTCACGATCTGATTCTTCTATAATACATAAAACAAAAGAAAATTAAAGAAGAGTGAAGAAACGGATCCAGGATGTCTCTTATTTATTTATTTTATTCATCTTATTTCAACATTTAACTCGTAAACAGAGCACTGCTGTGGTGTAGCTTGAACATTCAAGTAATAAATAAAATACTTTCTTCACTTTGGACTTGGACTAGTGTAACAGGAAATATTAAACACGAATATTTAAAATAAAATGAACAGCACCTCAATCCAGTGTCTTTATTACATGATCCACTGTATCAAAAGCTTTCCACAGGCCACAGAACACTATGCTGTATGTTGTCTAAATTAAATAATTCAATTCTTTTAGGGCTGCTTTGTTCTCTGCTATGTGCATATAACTGTCAGGTACAAACTATTACTATAAAATAGCTTAACCCGGTCTTCGTTCCCAGGGGACAGCTTGGACATCGGCCTCCATCTTCAGACTTGCGTTTGTATTTTGGTGCAGATCCGGACAGAAGGGCAAACACAGAATGTATCTTAAAAATGATTTAACATTACGAGAGAGTTTTAAAAAAAATCCCTAATTTCTCATGCATCACATGTTTATCCATCCGCAACATTATGAACCAGAGTAAGACGAAACTGAACTGCTGGTTGCGTCACAGTGTTGTGTGAAGGTATTGTAAAGGACTGTGGTACATAACGAATTTCAAAATATATAGACTGATCAAACGGTAAGCAAAGCTGAGTTAAAAAAATGTGTAAATCAGAAACCTGGCGTGTTTTTATTTTATTTTATAGAAGGCAGGTTATTGAGATGTTGAGAGATATAAACTAACCAAATCACCTGATAAAATGACCGTACACTGTAAAACTGAAAAATGGTTGAGGAAACGTAAAATTCAAATTTACAGCAGCGGTTCTTTGTGCTTCAAACACCTCACATAAATTAAAAATGCCTTTCCATGTCTTGCAGTGTGGGTGTGGCCGCGGGAGAGTTGGCTGAACACCGGCCTGCACTTGTCACTCAGACATGTTTGCTACTTAAACCCTGCCCTTCTGATGAAAACTAATCTCATGTCGCGTATGTTTTGGCAGCGTGTTTTTGGCATACTCTTCCACGACCATGAGATTTATAATTTGTGCATTTGGGTGTCTTTGATTTCCGTCCTTTTCCAGCGCCTGCCCGCTGTGTTGAGTTTAGTACTTCGGATTTTGTGGTAACGTTTTATGGGACCTCAGCCAGCCCATGCTTTAGTTCTCTTGTACAGTGAGTTTGTATTTTCTGATTTTTGTTATTTTATCAAGTTTTATTAAGAGGGAAATTATTTGCCAAGTGAAAAGTAGAGTTCAAGACAAAGCCCTGACTGGATGGATCTTTATAGTTTCCATTCACTGTCTGAATCACGAAACAGGTCAGACTAAAATTAGGTTTTGCCAACATAAATAATACATAGATGCAAAACGTCACACAAGGCACTCAATAGAAATATTTGGAGAGAAAACAAATATTTTTCTGATTTAAAATGTTCTTCTTCAGTTCAATAAAAATTAATATTAAAGCCAAAAATATCAAGTTTGTCAGCAACCTACTTAGGAAATGTCCTGAACTGTTATGTCTTTTGAAACCATAAAACATCTTGAAACCACAGTTTTCCTTGTTTGATTTGCCATTAGGAGAGTTTTCCCAGTGTGATAATTTGTTAAAGTGAATTATGCATCCCATTTCGTCTGTTTTCTCTCCTGAAATGACCGAGGCCACCAAAATAATTTATCACACACTATGCTTCAGTCTTTGATTTAAAAAAGCATAGCAATATTCCACCAACCAAAGAGGAGAAGGACGTATAACAAGGCAGTGCTCGGGTCTCTTCCAGTATTTTTACATTACCATAAATAAAGACATAACAGTTTTGCCTTGAACAGACATAAAGAGGTTGATGAAATGAATCAATGAAATATTCAGAATCCCCCGACAGCCGACACGGGTGCATTTCATTGAAGGATTGTCAGCGAGAAGTCATCTCAGTTTATCTGTTATTGGCAATTCTTACTGATTGCATCACTGAGAAAAAGTTCAGATTCAATGAATAAATAAATAAATATATGAATATATGAAAGGCTTCAAGAAATATTGAACAGTACTTCTTCAGTATATCAGTGATTCGTGCATGGTTTTAAAAAAAAATATTGTACAGTGTTTATGTGATTTCAGAAACTAATCTGAGAGAAATCCAAACCAATCAATCAGACAGAATCCAACTCGCCAACCAGCCAACCAGCTTCAAATGCTGAAGGTTTGCTACTGGGTGTTATAATGTGTGTAGAAAATATTTTAAACCAGTTTTTGTATTGACAACGGATGAGCAGATTGGATGGAACCCGTGACTGTGTCCCCCTCCTCACTTTGTTCTGTGCCGGGACAACAATCCGCTGTAGCCCAGTGCTGTGAAATACACACACACACACGCACAAAAATACTCTGATGATATTAACCTCGGAGAGATTCGGATTGATGGCGTGTTGACTGGATGGCCTCTGGGAGATGGAGCCGCTTCCTCATGTGGGCTGAAGCTACCATGGTCGCGTGCGTTTCCAACCTGCGCCGGCTGCCCACAACGGCAAGGTCCCCAAAACAACACTGGAATTATTTTTTGTAACTTTAACATTCTAAGCAAGTAAAAACTGGGCTCATAAATGATTTAGTAGAATCCAGTTGTCAGCTGCTCAAGGACACTTCAGCAACCACTTTCCAAGAGGTGGCCAACTGCTTCACCCGCTGCGCCTCTGGCACCAGGTTGACCGAGCAGAACGTGTGTGATTGCTAAACAGCCATCGGCGAGTCTCCTCAGAGGTTGCTATTGGATTTGTGTTTGGATCCCGTGTTGCTCTAAAGCACATGTCAGTTTGGTGATGGGTCAATCCTAAAAAGCAGGAACTCTTGATTATCGACTCACCTTTAATTTAGAAAGCCTTGTCTGAAACTCCTCGAGGAATATCTTCATCGTTACACTTTAAACATGGAAGGCTTTTCTTACCAGAAGGTTCACATCCTTTTTCTCGTGGACTCCAGCTCATGTTAAATGAACCATTTTTACATGGTGAAATATTTCCTGGTTAATTTGCAGATTATTATTAGCCAATAAATCCTCAACAAACCATTAGGCAGTGATTATTGGGGAACGTTGTGTTGGTTAAAAGAAAATTCCATTCAGTGGTCACATTATTAGGTTGATGAATATAAGGACTGTGAAAGCCCTGAAGTTTTTCTCAAATCAAATCCTGTACTTAAATAATCTTTATTTAATGAACACTCCCCCCCAAAAATGGGTTAAAACTCAATTCCTTTCCCAATTTACAACTCATTGGGTCATCATTTTACATTGCCAACATTAAAAAGGTGACAAAAGTTCTAAAACGAGTGTTGCTGCTGACGTGAGCAGCCCTTTACCATCACAGTCTACACATCATCTAACGCCTCACATCCCCAATGGCCTGGAGCTGAGCATATTCACGAGTTCAGCAGTAAGGCTAGATGAGTTTAAATCACATGCTGCAAGTTAATATTATGCTACAGTCGCATATATTTTCTGTCTATAAGCAAAGTGCTGCATCAGAACATGACACCTGCTTGCATAATAAAATGTGAAGACATTACGAGAGATTAACTTTACAATTCATGCAGTCTGGGGAAGAAAGGCAGAATGTGAGTCGACAACGCCCGTCTCACAGCTGATGTTTACCCAATAGATCTGAGACAGAGACACTGAGGTGGGAAGAGTCAGCGATTGTGGGCTTGAGTTTCTAGTCACATATTGAATGCTTTTAGTTTTCTCCAAAACTTGGGAATTCATTGTTAGGGGTTAAATCAGGGCAAAATCCAGATTTAAAGTATGAAAACACATGCTGTGTACTTTAATAGTAGTTTCATGAGCCGGGATGACAGTATAGGATGGTCTTCAGGCCAAGAGACAGGAAACTTCCCATGATTCAAATCTCACGCATTTACAAGATCAAAAGAAATGCTGTTATCTAAGATGGCAATGGTTATCCAAGAGTTACCGAAAGGATGTTTGAACAGTAAATATTACCATCGCTGTCTTCTTGTGCTCTTCTAGAAGGAACTGGTCCAGACTTTAAAAGTTATTTAGCTGCTTCTGGTCATGTTTAGTAAAAAATAACACTTTCTCTTTCTTTGATTTTGCAATAATGCTTTAATTTGCATGTATTTCTTTGTTTTTACATTCCATATTTGTGATGAATAAAGACCGGCAACATGTCACCCGATATGTTATTCTCCAAAATGATTCACAATTCCTTATTATTATAATGGTTACATAAATTCATTTGTGTGAGAATTCACGACAGACATTGGCCAGTATATGGAAAAGTTTAATGTATTTGCTATTTAATGAAACAATCATGATATAACATTTTGCTGCTCATCGATCATTTGACATACAGTATATATATATATACATATATATACACCTAATTTTTCTCAGATGGCATTAAAAACAACAGCCCTGTTTTATCGAAATAAATTAGAGCCGGTTGGTGGCAGTAATAATGGCACACAATAAGATGGTGCCTCGAAACAAAATGAAAGCATTAAATATCCTGTCTGCTCGAAGCTCCGCTCCGCTGGCGTGAGGAGAAACTGGGATCTCTCTGTCATAAATAGAAAACAATAAATTTAATAAGGCTACTGATATAAGTTTGAGAGCAGAATACCATCACAGGACCACCAGCTTCTTATCCCAGTGTCTTTGCTATTTCTTCATGGCCTAATTTTACACAGGGCTTTGTTTTGTCAAAAGACAAGCTTAATGGCGTTGTTTTTCTCCGTCGCAGGAAAACATGTCAGCCACCACAAGAGGATAAATTCTGTTATCTTGGAACAACTTTTCTGCTGTCTCCTGTAGTTATGCATGATATACATGCAGCAGTATCCCGCCTTTCCACATTTCATTTACCACAGAATGACAGACATATTGGGATTTCTGTACAATACTGGCAAACTGAGCTATTAGCAGTTAGCTCCAGCCGGCATTGCCACACCAGCATTTGATGCAGAGGTTTTTTCAGCCATAATTGTAATGTTTGGGAACTATTCGGACCAAATGCTCAATATTGTTAAATATTACTGTGCACTTTGGAAGCCTTTTTGAAAAATGAACTTTGTGATGGGTACTTTGCTGAGTTACTTCAACAACATTCTTCCTACAGCAGAGCTACAATCACTTCCAACAAGGTAGAAGTTACCGAAGAAGCAAGGAAAGTATTAACAAAGCCGTTCATGTCTTGTTCTGTGTAAAACGTTGCTCATGCACCACATGCCAAAGGATTTCACTCAGCATTGCAGATCTATTCCTGCGCATCATATAGCCATTATAAAACACTCATTCAATTAAATTCCATTCAATTGTATTTATATTGTGCCAGGTCTTAATAGAAAGTTACTTCAAGGCACTTTACAGGTGTAGCAGGGAAATACCTGCAGAGAAAGATGGAGCCCAACTTCACCCACGAGAGCAAGCACTTTGGCGATGGAGGTAAGAAAAACCTTCCTTTTATCAGGCAGAAACCTTGGACAGAACCTCAGACCCATAGTGGGCGGCCATCTGTCTTGACCGTTTGGGTTGAGCAGGAAAGAGAGAGAGAGGTAGAAAGACAGAGAGACAAGGACAGGTTGGAGGAGAGGCAAAAAAAGGAGAGAGAGTGATAGAGAGACAGCGAGCAGAAGCAGACAAAAACATAATGCAACCTATAAGCATATAGGCTGCTGAGCAAGGCACTTGATCATGTATCCGGCAACGGTATTTGAAAATAATTCATGATTTAACAAGTAAATGAAGGCAGAAATATTTATATTAAGATCAAATGACCGAGGGAGGTAACATCACACAGAATATTCAGAGGAGTGAGAAGAGATTTGTCGTCCCTGTCACGTCTGAGGCAGCACGGTGGCGCAATGGTTGCGCTGTTTCCTCACAGCAAGGAAATTGCAAGTTCACATCCAACTTGAAGCCTTTCTGTGAGGAGTTTGGATGTTTTCTCAACGAGAACGACCTTGACTGAATGTAAAAGCAACCAACTGTGCCTTACACCCACCACCATTGGTTTATTATGCAAATAACTCCAATTGGTGGAGGCCGCAAGCATTGATTGTGGACAATCAAACAAAAAACGGAAATATAATGTGTTACTAAAGGTGTGTACTTAATAAAAATAAAAACAACACAAAAACACTGAACCACAAGGATCCAAAAGTTGTACAGTGCAGAGCACATTCACCGCACAATGATTGGGATTGTTTTTAATCCAACAATTTAAGGCAGGTTGTGCTCTCTCGTTGATGATCTGGTCCATGTCGATGGAGGGAAAGGATCACCAGCAATCACAAGTAGCACCTATACTTATCAACTCACACTGCAGCAATTCACAGGAGAACCAGCCAAGTCCTGTAAGGCAAAGAGAATAACTCCCATGGCTGGATATGCACTTCCGGCAGAAATGGAGCAGCTACTCAATTGATAAAGTTGAAACCATCCCATCCCTCAAGGTGTTTGTCTGTCAGTGTGGCCAGACTGCTCTGCCTTTAGTCATGTGCATCGATAAAGACTCCCCTCTCCTCCAGTATATATACGTTAATCTGTCTGGCTGCTTGAGCAGAACGACAGAGCAGGCTCCATCAGATACGTTATAGTCTCAGCCCATTGCGTGCTTCATGCATGGACACATTACAGTATCCTACTTTACTGTTTTACATTTCTTTTCCTTTTTTTTCTACAATGAAATACATATTTATGACATTTCTTTTTTTTATGCCATAAAAATTTGTTGACAAAAAATATATACCAACAGCGTAATTCAATGTCTCAATTTACATCAAATTGTACAGTATCGCTGTTCCTCTATTTATTCCAGTGCATGCCATCACTGGAAGATAAAGAGCAAGGACTCACAGAGGTAAGAAAATATGAATCAACAGCTCTGCCAATTCAATTTCTGTCTTTTGTATATGTAGCTATGTTGAAGATGTAACGCGGACCAGGGATTTCCACGCGCATTAGTGAGACATTAAGGTGGTGTTGATCTTTCCTCTCAAGCAAACCGTTCACTTACTTTCATGCATGTAAATGGATGGACACAGAGTGATCACCCTTCAAGAGCGGGAGGAAATGTGGGGGGGAGAAAGAAGGTGGAGGAGAACAGTGGATAGGAGGTGATGACACTTTCACAGTATAAACGGCTAAACAACCTTGTTGCACTCATATTGAGGCCTTACTGAAAAGGATTGTCATGTATAATGTTGGCTTTCTCCAATTACCTGACAGCAGCAGTTCCTTATAACCTCAATCGAGGGGGCGTTGTTTAAAGATTGATGCTGAGAGCAAGGTTTGTGGTCTGGATTGTCACAAATGCCCTCGCAGAACAGGCAAATCCAAAGCAATGGTTCCACAGATAAACAGACCCACATTCTGGCTCCAGGCTGTGAATATGTTGAATAAAGCATGATGCAGAACATGCAGGCAACATTTCCCTTTCTTCTCATTCCAGTCCTGTGAGGCAAATATTGCATGTGTAGGAATCAAAAGGTTTTAGTATGGAAACATCTGAGGGATAAAACCACTATCTTGATCATGCTGTTTTCAAGCAGCATGAAAAATTGCTGTTTAGTTGCTATTTTGAAACTATTGGCAGATAGACAAAAAAAAAATCACCCACACTGTATTACCGTCTTGGCAGAAAGAGGAAAATGAATTGTGACATCATGTCATCTTATTGCTCTTCATTTGAAGACAATTGAAGCTATTCAGTGCCTTTTCTTCCAGCACATCAATAAAGATTGGTAGTAGCCATATAATATCTCCATGTTAGCACTTGCTGCATTGCTATCATCGTGCTGCCAGCTTGACACATCTACCAAAGAAGTTCCGATGCTTATTTTGCTCTGCATCGCTCATTTAAGGCTGTAAGGCTCTCAATACAGTTTTGATAATAACCCCTTCTAACAACTTTATTCATGAAGCAACCAGATCAAAATCATGTCGAGCAAACAATACTGAGGGGTGTGCCTCAAAAACCAGCACTTTGAGTTGAATGCAAAGGCGGGGAGTTGTGTGGCGGGGAGTTGGAGGCGGCGGCTGCTATTGATTGACTTGCATTTTAGAGAAAATAATCTGCGAGGCTGAAGTCTGGCACGCAGTGGATCTACCTGGAATAAATAAATTGTTCTGTGCTGCATTGGTATTCTTGTGCTGTACGCAATAGCAGACAGACAGAATAGGACACTCTGTCTCTGAGGGTCAGCAATGAGGGGGGAAGAAGCTGTGCATGGAGAGTACATGGGGAGCATGGGGTACGGTATGAAAAGAAGAATGAAATAAATAAGGGTGGAAAGATGGGAATAAGATCAGCAGTGCTGTCATCTTCTGACAGGAATCCTCAAAAGACAGCGTTACATTGTAAGATCAGGAATGTTTTCTGATGTTCTGTGAATATTGAAGTGTTTGGGGTCGTATTCATGCCTTAAAAAGACTGAGATGAAGACGGAGGTGACATTTTTTATCCTTTGAAAAGCTCTCTTGACAGATTCACGTAGGATCCAACAGTCCAGGTCTAAAATCTGTTGACCATTTAATATCAGAGAGAGGCATTGTGGCAGAACAGTTAGTTAAAGGTCCCATATTATACCCTTTTTCCACAAGTTAATGCAGTTCCCAGACACTTATATGAAATATATGTGCCTGTCTTTGGTTAAAATAGCAAACAGATGCTACAGGACAGCGTCCGTCAGTTCTGTCTCAAACAGCTCTGCCAGAAACGTTCTAAACCCGGAAGCAAAAGTACATTCATAGCGAGCATGCACGCTACCATGGTTACCGTGAGGCACATTTCAGCACACACACAAATATATTTGGCAATTTTCGCTAGAACATTACCACAAAAAGTAAACTTTATCCAATCTGCTCTTCTTCTTCGACTCATGCAGGAGACTGAGATGGACGTGCGGAGCGCAATCAGGTGGCGAGTGTCTCTACACACACACACACATGGCGCGATGACGACAATAATCTCAGGACTCAGGAATATCATGAATCATTTACACTTCTCCCTCATCTACTTGTCACATCAAGACAAACATCTCTCATACGAATGGCTTTTGAAAAGCTGTATGGTATGTTTGTTTCGAGATGATGAATATTGTGTTTTTTTTCCTTGATAAATTAATGCATTATCAGAAAATTTACTTTGATATTTGCTGTAACTTTTTATATCATGTGATATTGCTAATAGAAAAAAAACGTCACCCCCCACCTTGAAGACTCAATTGTAGCGGGGATGAATTCATTATTTCTTCCTAAAAAGATGGTGGAAGCCAGAGCCCATGATCAAATAGGATGAGGGCTGACGTTGATGAAGAAGTTCCCATAGGCTGGTACAGCCATCTTTAGCAAAGCTGCTGTTGATTCCCACTGATCATATGATGGTGAGGCTGGAACAAAAACAACTGACTAAATAGGCCTTATTATAGCATTGAAGACATTTTAGTGGGTCCTCATTTCCCTCAAGCTTAATTCCTTCCGGTTTCTGTAGTGACAAGTGTCTAATTTGCTAAGAGGAGGTACTTTGTGTTTTTGTACTAACCATTATACGTCCTCCTCTGATCCATTGTTTGTCTGGAAGAGTTTCTAGCAATCATTTCTTCATGTAATGAAGAGAACTGGCTGCATTGATGATGCTTTTCCCTTTTTGAATAAGTCATTTCACTGAGGAAATGTTTCTTCCCATAGTATTACAGCTTGCCTCCATTACTCCATGACTACTTACTAAGCCATGTCTCATCGATGCAATCTCCTTTAAACTTTTCTGACTTGATTTAAACTTTTCTTCTTTCCACTGAGATGTTTTTTTTCTCATGCATAATTTAGTTTATCTTCGTGGGATATACCGTCCCACCTGGGCGTTCTGCTTATCTTTGTGTTTTTGGATGAAAGTGAACTGACAGACTCCACAACAGAACCCCATCTAAATTTGCTTTTATACACAGACTAAAAGCTGAAGCCCAGCCATGTCAGCCATGTCAGTTGCTTTGAGGGCATGAAATGATCATGCACCAGGGTAAAAAAATGTCAAAGAAGAAAGCAGCCTGGGGGATATATGTTGCAAACAGACTCAGCGGTGTGTGTCCATAGTGTGTGGCCACCGTAGGCCACTGGTTGAAGCGAACTGATGAAGACTTAGTGGCAAAAAGCCCTGGATGTGGGTTTTAGATGATTTGCTCTAACTGTCAAACAAGAGAGCAAAATGTGATCGCATGTAAATCAGTGTTTGGTGCAGACCCCGCCCCCTGGGGCCAATGCGTGTGTAAATCTGTAGAATTTGTAGTATACATTTTAGACTCTTGAGCTATATTAGTACCAGGACCAGGAGCCTTTTAACGAAATATTTAACACATTAGATTGATTAGTGGGACAACAGGTCAGGGTAGAAAAAAGCAGTACTTGTGATAAATGCCAACTATTTTTTAGATATAGGTAAAGATGATATTTAGCAGGGAAAAAATAGACTACAATTACTGACTTTGCTGACTTATTTTAGACACTGGTGAAATTGCTGAGATGTGACAATGAACCAGATTATCCACCAAAGGTGGCAGCAATGATTAGTGAACATTTTCTTTGAGAGGTTATTGATCCACAGAGCCCATCCATTTTTACTGAGATCAGGTTTTCTAAACCCTGATTTGATCTGGCAAAATGAGAACAAATGAGCCTAAATCAGATCTTAATATATACTAATATTTAATGTGGATATTTTAATTCTCAGAAGCAGTGACAACAGTAATAACAAGAATATGTTTTACCGTTATATGATCAAATAAATAATCTCGTCTCATCTAGAAGAAAATGGATGGATGGATAGTACACTGGAAATTCACTTATTATTAATTTATACTACGAGACCATTACACATAAGTAAATATTACTGAAAATATAAGGATTCACTTTTTTTTATTTACCTTTTCCTGTATTCTGATGCTCTGATCCAATGCCTTTGGGTATTGCTGTCAAGGCATTAAAGTATTTGTGAGATTAATGAATTATGATCTGTAATTCATTAATCTCTTTTTTAATCTCACCGAACAATTGCTGAGAAAAGCTCTCAATTTGAGTCGTTATGTTTTTTTTTAATCGCGTTAATCAAAATTTTAATCTCTAACTTTACAGTTTCTTTCCTACCTTTTTATAAAATCAGTTTTAATGCGTTGGGCTCTTTGTGTTTGAGTTGTTGCGGGTGGAATAGATCCTTTGAGTTCTGGAGACCTGACCGTATGGCACCGGGAGTCCTGACGGCCAGTATAGATCAACCGGCGGAGGTGCATGCAGACATCTTCAACTCCCTTTCACGGGAAGCGGTCCAACAATTTTTTAAGACGCCGTGTGAAGCATCCGGACTCTCACAACACTGGATTACTACTCCACATTGAAGACAATCACCTTAGAGTACCAACAACTCCCCGTAACAGGAGCCTGCTCTTCCTCACAGACAGGCCACAGGTGTAGAGAATGGGAAAGCATGTATCTGCCAAACTCACAGTGGGCACAGGAACCCCACAGGGCTGCTGACTCAGCTGTAAACTCTTCAGTTTACTGGATCTCCCCTCAGAACAAAATCATCATCATTAAGTGTGCAAATTGAAGGCCCATCCGCATCCTCGGCCTGATCAAAGGGATGAGTGATCATCCTGGGACCTATAGAGATGTCTATGTATAGAGAGAATAGTGAATGTGTCCCCCCCCCATTCTGGACTTCAGGAAGAGACAGTTTTTTTCCTTATTTTTATTTGTTTGCATTTTGTAAAACATAACTGAGACTTGACTAAAAAACTTCAATGTACCTGGACAGCAATATAAATGGTGAATGTTCCAGCTTGGAGTTGGATGTTTACGTCAGATGTGAATTAGTGTTTGCACACAATCAGTGTTGCAGTGCTAATCATAAAATCAATATACAATCTGTATATGAATTATCCTGTCTGAGCCTCTGATTTTTGGGAGCCGAGGTCTGCCACAACACGGCTCCATACACACCTTTATCTCCAAGTATGAAATGAAATCCAAAATGGTCCATTTGAGTCACAGAACAGAGATGGTGAGGGCAGACGAGGCTGACAGGAGGGGTGTGTGTGTGTGTGTAGTTCTGGCGTTCCTCCAGGTCCTCGATTCGGGCCACCACATGGTCCCCCTAAGCCCCAAAAAGCACTCTTAGATCCATGGTCAATTTATCAAGAACGTTGAAAGTCGCCATATTGGAGACTTTCCGGTACACCAGGGCAACTCCCAGCCCAATTAGCAAATGCCCCACAACCAAAAAGCCCAATATCTTCAAAGTCCTCCACAGGTAGGCCTCATTGATTTGAACCATTATGCTGCCACAAAATCAACTCCTCCCACCCCAGCCACCACTTGTTCAACCTGTTGCCCTCGGGCCGGCGCTACAGGTTGCACAAGAGCAGGACCAACCGACTCAGAGACAGTTTTTTCCCCGAGAGCCATCAGCGCTCTGAACGACAACCAGGATTAAACAGGACAAACACTAACTATGTGCAATATCTAAATGTGCAATAACTAATGTACTGTATTTATCTCACCGCATGCACTGATCACTTTAAATCCTACTTTAATTTTATGTCACATTTACCGACATTTTCTTATATTATTATTACGTTGTACTACGCACCGGACGGAGCAGTGCTCCTAATCTCTTTGTATATCCACTATGCAAAGACAATAAAGGCTTTCTATTCTATTCTATTTCTATTCTATGTGTTTTTGACAATGACAACAACAAATGGTGTATAGTTGCCATGTGGTAAGAATTCAGTGGCTTATAGCTTGCCATGAGGGTTGCCATGAAAGCCAAAAAGGAGCATTTCTAACAGCAATTTTGTCTTTTAACACCAAAGCTGTGCACAAGATACAGAGATACTGGAAATTGCTTGACTTCCTATTCGCCTATTCAAATACAAGTGAGCCAAAATACCAAATAAAACCAGAAGCATTCTTTCAACATGGGACTCAAACCAGCAGCCAGCGACGCCTGCATCAGTCTCATTGTTTTTGTCGTCAGAATACCTTCCCCTCAATTACAACTGCAAGATATTAACAGGTGAAGATGGATAAGACGGGGACACTGCAAAAGGTTACGGTAAACAAGCCTATTTTACAGGACAAAAACAGACTGGAGGACAAACAACAATAATGATTTTGTTGTTTATGGCAGACAAAAATAATTTTTTTGAAAAGTTTGGACAAGCAAAGTTTCTGAAGACGGTTTGAAACCAAAAGAGTGCCAGATGGATCTTTCATCTCAGTGTTTTCTGTACTATAAAACAAATCTGGATTGGATGCAAGCTGCACAAGTGCAACTCGCTCTGCCTTCTGTTTCTTCTAAACATGTTGGAAAGGTGACATTGTTGGCGTGAGAGAACATCGTCTATATGTGTGCATGTCCACATGACCAATGAAGGCCAGCCAGCCTTGCTCAGCAGAACGCAAATGAGAATGGGAAGTAAGAGGAGATTGTATTCAGTTACTCTGACAAAAACAAAATGCTTAAGATGCATAATTAGGCAGCAGTCCAGGCTGTGAGCAGAAACATGCCAGTTGGCAAAGTAAGCACTTAGACGCCTGCTGGTGTGTCTAGCAGGGAAAATACAAAAACAACACAATGAAATTATCTGAAAAAGCTGCGGAAACCTGATTTGTCGATATAACTTTGGAAACCCCGCCCCCCCATCAAAGTATACACAAAGCATCGAGGCTAATATTTTGACATTTGACAGTAGGTTCCAGTCCTAGAAATGGCTTTAAATGCAGCCCCAAAAAGTTTTTTTTTTAATAAATAAAACTTGGAACTTTTGTAATAGTCATTCAAAATGCCTCACTTTCTGCTGACCATGCATGGAATAAGGATAAATCTTTCAATTGTGCTTCTGAAACACGTTTGCCAAAAGTTTTCTTGGTAAAAAAAAAAAAGTAAAAAAAGTAAAAAAAAAAAAAAAAAAAGCAATAATTAGCATTGAAGATCTGTAATTTCATTAAATCTTGTAAGGAATTATGAAATGTTATTATATAGAACTATCACAACTATATACATTTTCATTTTGCCCAATCTTTCTTTATTACCCAGCCTGCTATGCTGCATTACCTGTTAGAGCCACACATGCAGTGTTACTCAGAAGTATGATGACTGTTGAAGTTTACTTTGTTGTATCTTATAACTTTGTGATAACTGATGACGCAGCAGACTACAGAAAACATTGTGCTGCATAGTTAGAAGAGAAACTGACAAAACACTCAAAGCACAATAAGACACATCTTAGTTTCAGCTGAGCTGTGACCGCCTGTAATATATGAACTGGAAATCGCTGCGCATGATAACATCATGACCGATGACTTAATGTTACATCTGCAAAGGCTGCCATTCTAAACACTCCCACGTTCCCCTTTATGCAGTCAAAAGTTGTTCAACATTAAAATGTCCTCTATACTTTTGAGTAATAGGAGCCAGTTTAGACGCAGAGATTGAGCACACATACACACACACAGAGAGAGTATTCAAAAATAGCCAAAAGGCGACTGTGGATGGCCGGTAACATTACAATGGTCTCAGTTTGATCCACATTTTAATGACAAAAAAAACAACTCAATAGCAGTGACCATTTCAGAGCTTCATAAAATTCCCACTCTGCCAAATTGAGGCCGAGCAACTTTGTTCCAGACTAGAGTCATTACTACCAACCTGTTCTGAATAATATCTCCTAAACCTTAGTTTTGTGCCGATGGCGGCGTGCTCTGGTGTGTATAAAACAGCAGTAATAGTGTCACTTTAGACACAAGTGGAAACAGGGAAATGGGGGCAGCAATCAAAATGCTGCTACTGTGAGTCCCAGAGGACAAATGAAACCCACAATGGAGGGATAAAGAGCGGAATGACACAGCCGCATAATAATAGAGCAATGCACAGCAAGCGATCACATATGTTTGATAAAGACCTCGATCACCAAGGACTCCTCGGGCCATGACTAAAAGACCATGTTCAGTAGATGGAAGCTGAAATCTCAGCAGGATATGAGCTAATCGAAACAATAAAAGAAGAACAACAAAACAATAAAATACTTTTGTGAAGTTGTAAACTCTAATGAAGTATTTCAGGATATGCTGAGCATTCATGTCTTGTTCAGTTCCTAAAGAATATACAGTATATATATATATATATATATATATATTTCCCATTGCTGTGAGGTTGATTCTTCTTTCAGTCTTCTTCCATGAAACTAAATGGATATGCACTAGCTACCTTACTGAATATCTGGGTAGTTTGCTGTAGCTGAAATACAGAATAATATAATACAGCTTAATAAGCTGCAGGTCATCTGCAGCCCTGCTCTGGACTACTATGGAAAGAGTCTTCTGGTGAACCAAGACAATAAATAGGCTGGTAAAGGAGAAAAAAAATCTGGCTTGATAGATTTGTATTAGAATTCAAAAGCCTGTAATTGATGGACAATGCATTAGTTAATGCTCTGAAGTTCAAGTCGGATCATTTTTTTTGTCTTTTGCTATTCATTATCTCCACTAGGAATAAGATGGTAACGCTTGCGTGGGCAGATTATTCTATTTCATTTTGAAACTTTCTCATCTGTGGTGTATTGGAGCTCATTCCTATACTCCAATTGATGCATGCTGGGTACATAGATTTCCATGCAGTACTCATGTCCCCATCCATATAACAGCTGACACACCTGGTGGAGATCTGTACTGTACTGATAAACTCCTTACCATCGTATGGAATCCTGTATTTCAGCTACAGCACATGCCTGACTCTTGTTTTTTCAGTCTGTCATAATTAAATATACAAGGAACCTAAAATAGGCAGAAAAGCATGCAGGCACAAAAACATGTAAAAAAAAATATTACCACAGAACAGTTCAAGCTAAGACGTTGTTTTACTGTTTCACTGTCATGCAGTCGTTTCCATGTATAGAGATTTATCTCAGCACATATTTGTGCCCTTTTCATACAGGTCTCTGTATTCTGTAGCAAATCCCAAAGAATACAGAGACCTAGCGACACAAATGAGATGCTGTGAAAATGTGATGTGATCTGATGTGAAGCATCAGCACTTTCTGCAGATTCCGTCAGCTTGTCAGTACATGATACAAGAATACAGTGACATCTATTTAACTGCTGTGCATTAATGAAAAATGCAGTCAGCCGTCCTCCATGTGAACCGAGTAGCATCTACTACAAATTAAACAACTACGGAAAGTAAACCGTAATGTCAATTTAAGGTTATTATATCGCTACATGGTATCTGCGATTACGCACATCTCAGTACTTGCACTGGTACCTGGTCTGAAAAGGAGTGGCATTGGTGCATCCATATTTTTAAATGTGCTCATAACATCATCCAGCTCTCCCTCCTCCTCCTCACACACACATCCTGACACATCGAGGCACCAGAGGGCATCGCACATTGTCTCTGACTGCGCTATTTCTTGCTTCCAGTTGTGGGAGGCAGCGAGGGGTGACAGCCTCCCTGACCAGCTGGCCATAATTGGAGTTCAGGGGAGTGTAGGCTGGATAATTGGGTGGCAGCCAAGAGTTTGTGTGGATGGTTGTCTAAAGCTCACTCCCCTTTTCGGTGGCCTGCTCAATTACTCCTCAGGTACAATGCTCCTCACTACCTGCCCCCCCGATACAGGAGCCTCTATTTCTATCCACAAGGATTGTGTTTTTGTGAGGGGAAGTTTGGTGTGTGTTGGGCGGGGGGGGTTCTGGTGAACACATCAGGATAATGGCTGGTTTGACTAAATATTACATTAGACAATGGATGTAGTCAATCAGGAGACCAGAATACTCTCAGATTTATGGGAGCACATAGGAGTTTGTCAGAACGCCGCAGCCAGGAGACGCACGTGATCAGTGCAGTGGGTGACGCTGTCAGATGGGTGCAAACACACAACACACAGCAGAACAACAGCAATTTTGTCTGTTGGTTTTGCTTACATTTCTCCAGGCTGACCCCCCCACCCCCCCAACAACCCCTTCCAGTGAGTGTAATTAAAGCTATTTTGAATTACAAAGGCCAGCGCTGACAAGGAATCAATGCAGACCATTGTTGAGCTTCAGCCATCAGCTATGACAAATTACTGAGCAGTTTGCTCGGGCTGGTTCAGTGTGAAGGCTTGAAAAACATTCTAGTGTTTGATGGCCGTGCCTTTAAAAGGCTGTACTCAGTGTAAAGTACTTTTTCTTTAGGGGTCGTCTGCGGCTAAATATGACGTCAGCGGCCTCTCACAATCTCTTTGAAATAGACCCCAGGCAAACAAATGTGTCTAAAAAAACATATATATATTTGCAAGGTGTAACATACAGGATTTTGGAAGACTGATGTTTGTTTGATTTGATTTGTTTTCAACGTCCCAGGGATTCAGTGCTGGCCGTCCTCTGGACTACCAAAAAGCAGGAAAACAATAATCGCCGAATGTAACTAGAATAACACTTTGAAAAGACGCTCCACCGTGTTCTACACAGGAGCGAGGAGTTAAAGCAAATGCACAAATTAACTTCTGTGGTGATACTGAATAATGCACAAATCACAGACAGATGGCCAAACCTGGCTAGAAGTGAGGGATGCTGGGGACATTTTTATCGATTCATTAATTCTGCCAGGAATGTTGTGTTTTTGGCTGGTGTTGCTTATAATAATGCAGCATGTCTTCGAACGCTATGGACAGAACATATTTTTTTGGACAGGCAGGGTATGACTCAAGCTCCCAGCATTTAGCTTTTGGTGGTGATCCTCATCATCATCAGGATCCAGAACATTCTTTCAGTATTCTTGACAAGGGGCAAAATGACGCTTCACAGTTCATGGATAAATGTCTGCAATTCTTGGACAAACATTTCACAATTTTCATATCCTGCTACTCTCGACTACAGATGTTTGATATGTTGATCTGGAATGTTTAGATTTACACTCACACTAAATGCATGTAATTATTTTATAATAAAGACTTGAACTCAGATCAAATTGCAGCCGAAGCTGACTCAGTAAGGGCTAATGATTATAGCACAATGCTAAAGTCATCAAATGGACAATGGAAATTTGAGTTATCTGGTCAGCAGTTTAAATTCAGATAGAGATAACAGGTTATGCAGCTGCAGTAAGAAAAGCTCATTAAAGCGTTGTGCACTGTAATACCCTCTTTTGTGTGTTCATACAGCAGTTTATAACCTGAACAAGGCAAGATAGGAAGTCGTACATAGCCTAGGAAGCAAATAATTGAAATTAAAATGAAGCGCACAGTTGTCAGTGAGTGTGCATTGACCCTTTTTCTGCTTCCAGCTTCACTCACAGGTGTCCTTACTTTAGATATATTTTTTTGTTCTACACCTTTCAACACTCTCACAAACACACTTTCACTTGTGCACACCTGCAACACTGGGCCATTATTATGTCGCTGAGGATAACACAGATTTAAATGAATTTCATTCATTTCATTGGTGATGAAGTTCTGATAAGCAATTTTTTATCATATGGTTTTGATTTGTTCACAAAAATCTGAAGGAAGAGAGAAATTCATTAGAGACCCAGACTGTTTTCTAAGTGAGTTGATGTGAATCCAGACCAGTCTTAATCACATCAGTTTGACCTTCATCATTCCTCTGTGTGCATTTCTGATTGAAACATAAATTGAGCTTAATGCGTTTCACCTCAGTTACACCTCGTCCAGCTTCTGTCAGATTTGGCTCCTCGGTTTTCTGCTCCATGAAGCACATATTTAAGTTGAATTGTTCAGTGTCTAATGGGGGAAACCCCCTAACAATTTTGTACAGGTAAGAAACCCTTTAGCAATGCATGGAAAGCATTTTAAAATGTGTAAGCCATATGCAAATGAGGAATGAATGGATTTTCTCGGAGGAAAGAGTGCATGGCACCTAATTAGTGAGCTAGATGATGACTCTGGGCCTGTGTAGAAATGAAAAGAAAAAAAAGAAAACTACCCCCTGACATGCTTCAGCTTTGTGGTAAAAACAACATGCAAAGGATGAAAGCTGAGACTTATAACTTCGTTATTTTTTTTTATAGAGTATACACTCTCTCCTCGGCTGATGAACCTAAATGACAGATCCTTACAAGGCTTTGCTTACTATGAAGCTCATTTGATGCACTGTTAATCTCTGAAATGTAAACTTTTTGTTCAGGTCAAAGAAGCCCTCAATGGTCAGCTTATTGCACAGAAACATATTTGTGAGGTTTTTCCATTGTTCTCTGAACAAGGTTTTAAAAATGGATGAAATGCTTTGGAGAAAGCTCCTCAGATTTCCCATATATTCCACTTGTTGGAAAAAAAAGGATATAGCCTGCTCTTGAATGGAACTTAGGAGGTTATATTTTTAATATACCCAGTCAAGCACACACCATCCGTGACATTCAAGTGGAATCAGAGGCTTGGTGTGTAAATGATTCATACAAAACAAAACAAAATGAATTCTGTGGATCGACTTGTCTCCACAATGATCATTTCGGGCAACTCCAGTGGTTACACTTATGAGCATTTGTTTTTCACAAGCTGACAACATTATGGAAAATATCTAAAATCTTTTTTTTTTATTGAGAAATACAAATTTCACTTCGCTGTAGCAATTCCACAACTTTCAATAAGAAGGGATCACTTAAACTAACATATGCTTTTAATCCACTGAAAATTAGTGAGTATAATTCCTGCCATGTTAATTAATGGTGTGAGTGTTAGCTAACATCTGACAAGTGCAATTATCCCACGACACAAAATGCAGCTAGGCTTTTGAGAGTGTCATTAGTGTTTTCAAACAACAATAAAAAAAATAAAAAATAAAATAGTGATTAAAACATTTTGCATGACAGCATCTCTGTGAATGGCTGAACCAGAACAGATCCTGGATTATAGATCAGTTTGAAATGTTCGGTAACATTTATTTATTTATTACTTTGTTCCAAGCAGAAAAAAATAAAACAAAACAAAACAATATTATACCGTTTTGCGTACAAGAAACCATATAACGACTAAAGAAACAAAAACCCAACAAATATGTCCAAAACAAACACCAAAGTTCATGTACACAAAAATAGCAAATAATACATTATATAGTGCTTGAAAAGGAGTGGGAAGAAGAAAAACTTATTAAATGCCACCCCCATAATACAACAGTTATTTCTGATCTATTGGAATACTAATCATGGAAAAACAATTAAAACAATGAAGAAGAAAAAACAAAAACAGCAAAACAATTAAAGAACATTTATACCTAGGATAGATAACTAAATATTCAGTAAGCTATATTTAATATATACAATTAATGTGTTCCAATAATTTAATACTTATATTAAGGAGCCATTACATAATAGGCCAGGATCAACATTAAGCCCCGCCCTCACTGTACTGCAACAAGATCATGCGTTTATAAATTAATTTAAACTTTTGAATATTTTTGCATTGTTTGTGTACAACATTCAAGCTATTCCACAATTTCACCCCACATACAGTTAAACAAAAACTCTTCCTGGTCGTTTGAACTTTGGGTACTGTAAAATTTCCATGATTGAACTCTCTTAATGTAAAAAAAAACATTGTAATTTACTTGGTAGTGAGTTGTTAAATGCTTTAAATAAAATGAACAAGGTATGGTATTTCACAAGACCATTCAATTTTAATAAATTTGATTGACATTACAGTCAATGGAGCTTCAAAATGTTTATGAAGTGTTTAAATGTTTATGATGTTTATGTAACTTGACGCAGTCATGTAGGGCAGGGATCTATATCTTGTCACTGAATTTCATCCGGATCGGATCCAGAATAAGGTCCCAAAAAAAAATTACATTTTAACATTAAAACCCAATCAACTCTGACTCACTTTTACTTCTCATGTTTGGTGTATAAAGATACAAAGAACAATTTATAACCTTTTGATGATGATCCAGATCACCATGTGGATGGTGTAAATCTAATTATGAGAGCAATGAGCGCTTGGTGGAGGTCTGCGCTCTCTGAATGCGTTTCTCGTTTGTACGAAGTTACTAAACAACATAGCCACAGACACACACTGCTGCGTAAGCGGACACTGTTATAGTTCCTTGGACAGAATTTTTGCCAAATGAAATTCAAGTACAGTACAACACATGCTGGGAATTGATTTATTGTTTGTATTGAATAATTTAAGAAAGCGCTGCCTGCCCCACAACCTGCTACACGCCTCTTTGGCATCGCACAAGGATGCGTTCTGCTCGCGAGAGGCAGAGGCAGAGGCTCTTGGCTTCTTCTGGCATGAAACCAGACTTATTTATCACCCTGGCATCCTGGTGGCACGTCCCTGATGAGACAGGCTTTCTACAGGGTGAGTGAAAGGAGATGGAACTGAAGCGTGGACTCACACCGTGGCTGTCACCACTGTGACTTCAAGCCAAGGTTTGTGACTCAGGGAGTTTAAATCAAGGGCTTATCCTGTGTTTCCATTCAGCTGTCCTTCAGGCTGGCAGGGGGGGGCATCGCAAGGCGGACATGAAATTATGAACGTTTCTGAAATATTTGTATTTGTATTTTTTCATGATTTTAGTCCTAGAAAATTGTAGAATGCATTTGCAGCTATGATAAATATTTAAATGGACAGTTGGCCCTATAGCCAACTCTGCCTCCCTTCCCAAAGGCTCAAATCTCTCCTTTACATTGGGTCATTGTTTCTGGATGAGAAGCTCTACCAAAAATCACTGAAGCAGTGCACTGACAATAAAAATAAATAAATACACAAATACATAAAGAAATCTAAGACGAGGAAAGTTTTGAAAAATATCGAGGAGCCTTCTTGTTTACTTGCTTTGAAAATTGCTAGCGATCCCACAGGAAGTGCTGCTCGTCAACGATCTGTGGAGGTTGACAATAACTGGATTTCATGGAAGGTTGTCTCTGATAACAAGGTTGCTGCTGCAAGTACAACCGCAGCGATTAAACCGGTGGAAAACTGAGACGATCTGCAAGGACAGCCCAGCCGTCAATACCTGTATTTGTAATTATACCAGCAAATGTTGTTGCTGTCTGATACCAGATAATGTTGTGATCCTGCCATGAATCTTAAATAGTTATGTTACAAAAGAAAGAAAAGGGTTGAATATCTCAAGTTGTCAGTGGAAACCGCAGTTCCTAATAAATAATAGACCTTGCCCAAAGTGTGACACTACAATATACTTGCAGTGTCACAAACAAGTTGACTTATAATGCTGATCCATTTTTTAAAGCTTTTTGCTGATGTAATGGAGAAATCCAATTTCAGAGAGAGCACTGGCCATTTCTAGCAAATGAAAACCATAAATTATAACTGAAGACCAAGGCCACATGAGTCCCCCCCCCACCCCCCCCCCCCCATTTAAAGACCTGCCACCCTGATCTGGGTTTTATAAATTCTAAAGATGAAATTATGAAACTGAAAAAACTATTTTTTGGGGAATATAAACTATATTTGCAATAAATGAAGATTCAGTATCAAATCCCATTTGCTGAATAGAGACACATTATGTAAACCTCACTTTTCCCATGTTTCTACACTATTATTATGGTTTTGGGTCACTACCAACCAAAAAACAGCTAAATAAACCATCAAGTCAATCCTGCGTAGTTTGTGTAATTCTGTTATCACCTACTGAAAAGCGTCTGGCATAAATGTCATCCCATGTGATGTTGCAGAGGGCGAACGTGCACAATATGTGTGTGCACATGCATTCACATTCATTGCGTGCACGCAGCGAACTTACTTTCAGTTTCATATTCAGAGGCTTTTCTGACAGCTGTTTGAGACAGAAAAGAGGGACGCTGTCCTGCAGCATCTGTTTGCTATGTTGACAAAAACCTTGACAGATATTTCATGTCTGGGAACTGCGATACCTTGTGGAAAAAGAGTATAATATGTGATCTTTAAATACAGTATCTAAATATAAAATGGCCAGTGTGGCATGGATAACCTTATGTAATTTGATTGTTCCATGCTGCTTTGGGGCTTATAAACGGTACATAGTCTGAGTACCTATGTAGTCTGACTGACATCTCTAAGCACATTACAGCTCAGGCCGGTGACAGGTGACAGGAGGCCACCATGCCAGGCGATAACCATTCACAGTGGAACAGCAACTGGGGGCAAATTGGGCTTACGAACCGGGAACTTGGGGCCGGGGATCCAACCAATGACCGCAGCGCGGTCGCCTATTGGGAAGGTTGAGGAGAAAGTCAAAATCCAAATTAGGAAAAATCTGTAGCGGCATTCTTCACTGAGTCCATCAGACATCGCTCCCCACTCTCTTCCTCGCGTCACATATTGACTTTCCTTTCCCACAATATTTCCTACAATTGAGCAATAACTGCATAGCTGATAGCATGAGCACCATCCATCCATCCATCACGACCTCACTCATCTCGATTACAGCTGGAGTCTATCCCAGCTGGCTATTGGTGAGAGGCGGGGATGAGACACCAGCTCATTGCAGGGCCGCACATAGACAAACACACACGCTCCCACACAGCCACGGACAGTTTTGGTGTGAGCAATTCCCCTAAACTGCATGTTCTTGGAGGTGGTAGGAAACCGGAGAACCTGGCGTAACCCCTCGCAGGCAAAGGGAGAACATTCAACCGATGTGTGGCAACAGCACTCTGCCGCTCGTCAACGATCTGTGGAGGTTGACAATAACACCCTGGCATTTGTGTCTCCATTCACTGCGCCACCGTGGTGCCCGCATATTTCTAAAGGATCCTTTATTGCCGTACTTTGTCATTGATGCACGTGAATAGATAGAAATTCATCTTCACTGACTGACTGAACATCAATCTTCTGTAAACAAGTGATCATTTGAACGTGACATATTGCTAAGCTATTGCCCAGTAACCCATTCAGGGACCTGCCGCCCAAGAGTCCACTTTAGAATCTACTGCTTATAAAGCTTTCGGAAGCCAGATAAAACCCCGACCTGAATCCACGACGCCCCTCTGCTGACTGATTTTATGTTAATGCTTAAAACAGGGAGACCAGTTCATTATTTACTCTGTATAAATTAAAGTCGAGCCAGATTGATTAATCCCTTGGCTCACAGCGCTGCCCTTTAGATGTGTATCTGCTGAGGACTAAAATATATTGACAGGGTATGTCTCTGCTCTCCGACAGGCGTTTAGCAGGAGGCAAAGTAGCTGCCACTCGGCTCAGGCAGAAACTGAACTGTTGATAAGGAGCAGAGGAGACAACGTCTAATACCCAGCTGGCAGCCGGCCGGCTTGGATAATTAAATCAGAGGCGGAGAATATGGTGGTTAGAATGGTGCTAAGGACTTTTTGGGCTGTTATCTCGTAAGGCCTTTAATTTGACTATAAATCATCCAGTGTATGAACAAGGTGATTATATGTTTCTTATTCAGCTAAGTGAATGTAAACTATAATTTATTTGGTGAAACTAAGTGAATACTGTCCCATCAAGTCTTCTGGATGTATATATTATTACACACTGGCCACAATCACAAAAGTCGAGAGAAGCACTCTGAGAGCACAAACCTTGGCCAAGCAGCTCATTCTCCTCCTAATTGTAGTCACAGTAGACCCTGAAGTAGTTTTGTGAAACATCATGTCTTCGCGGATGTGTGTGTGGGTGTGTCTTTGTTTGTATATACGCACAGTTTTACTGTTATAGACAAAAAATTGCTGTGCCACCTTTTCTTTCACCACTTTTTGCGAAAACATTTGAATTTTAGAAAGGTTGCTAAAGCCAGAAAAAACCCTTTATTGTGTGATCATCTTGTGGGTTTTTCTTTTCATCATATTAATTTATCTTCTATAAATTTTACCAAACAACCCTAGCGATTTCTCTCACCCACATAATCCAGAACAGATTCAACGTACTCAATGACCAGAAAAAATACTGACAAGAGCTAACAAGAGCCGACTAGCGCCAGAGGTGGGAATCACACTCACTGACATATATTGGGTGTTGTTCAATGGCTGGCACCTCAATTCTATTATTGACAGTCCAATTGGATAAAAAAATGGTTTTAATCATAAATCATTCCAGAGCCACTGATGGGTAACGTAGAATTCACATGTGGTGCACTGTCTATACTGCCAGAGAAAGCCTTGGCTCTGTCAAATCCTCACAGTTCATTTAATCGTTACTGGCCTCCATGGCTTTCATGTCACGTAAACAGATACAGCGTGTGTCTATCGCAAGTGAGACAGTTATGAGAAATGCTGTAATGTATGCTGACAGAACTGTGAAATCCGAGGACACTGCCGGAAAGCCCCATTAATACACAGTCAGAGTCCACAGACCGACAGGGAGGAGTTACAAGAAAACAGAGGAGCGCAGGGCAGAAACACATCTCCTACTCAGAGTTGCTGAAACGCCTTGGACTTAAGCACGTCAAATATTGAAGGTAAATATTGATGCAGGGAAGGTGACTTGGAAACAGAGGTTGGATACCAAGACAAATGCCTTTTTTATGAGGAAAAGTGGTGGCCAGGGATGGAAATGTCATTTTCTGGTGCTCTCAGTAAATTCACACTTGGTTTGAAATCCCCATTTTTCACAGGGCTTTATGTATTACCATAAAGATGATTTTTAACAGGAGGAAACCACCATAATTCATGTAGCTGCTTTAGTCGCTGACCTCTCTGCTTTCCCTGCCTTTTATGTGTATTTTTGTGCTTTGTTTGTTTCCAGTCTTTAGCGTGTAGCGCTGTTGCCTCACAGCAAAAAGGTTCCTGGTTTGATTCCTGTCTGTGTCCTGTGTCATTTTTCCTCAACTGTGTCACCAACTGCTTGCTTCTGAGAGAATATTTGGGTCTCTGTGAAGTTACGACAACCGCCTGGATCATGTCTTTAAAAAAAAAAAAAAAATGCAACAAGAGAACATTTTTCGGGATTTATTTTTTTCTTCCTGGGATAGACTTTTGTGTGGCATTTGTGTCTCCATTTCATTGGCCAGTTGGTAAATGCAACATCGAACATATTTTCATTACGGAAATGATTCACTCATACAATGTTCCAATCACGCTTACAGGGACAAGCTGGACGTGACGTTAATGAGTGGCCGGTGTCGTCCATCTCTACTATGTTATCTCCCATGCAGGACAAAGAGATGAGATTATTAAAAAATGTCTGTTGACTGCCTGTGGAATTGTATTTCAAAGTCAGACTTAATTTTGTCCTCTGTCTCTTTGAAGACAGTCATAATGATGTCCCCTACCTCTCAGCTCATTGATGGTTGAACACCGACCGCACCAATGCTCCATCACATTTATAATACATAACAACCTGGTGCTTGCGAGCGACATAAAAAAGACATTTTGAGTTGCTTTGGAAGAGAGTAGGATGTGGGACGCTTGCATGAGCCATCCCTTTAAATATGAAATAGACTCATGTTCAATGGTAACTGCCCTCCACATGCTACAGTACGCCCATCGCATTAATGTTGGAAGGAGCGAGAGACTTTCCTTTGTCCCGGAAAATAATAACTGAACTAAACCTAAATAGGTCTCCTGCAGAATCCCACAGAGCCCCTGCTTTGTACGCCAGAGCCTCACCACTGTGCCCATTCTGTCGTAGCTTCCACACAGAAAGTAACAAGAAAGATATAACTGTCTAATTGAGACTAACACACCTCTTGTTCACATTGTCCTTGATTCTAAGACTCAAAGTGGACACAGAGTAAAAACACAAGATTCAATTTACTGCCTGAATAAAGTGACTTTCTTAAAAAAACCAAATTATTTAATATATTCGGCAATTATATTATTGAAAGAGCATTTAAAAGAAAACGAAATATATTTTATTGATTACATGACACACGTAACATGTATACATATCAGGACCCAGCATGCAGACACAGACCGGAGGCATGAAGATGCAGTTTAAAGATTTCATCAAAGTAACTCCAAACCTGCAGGCAAGCAGTGTTGAGCAAATAACAACACAAAATATTTCACAAAGCAAGCAGGTGGGATAGGCTCAATGCAGAAACCCAGCATGAGTCCAGCAATTCACAGAAGATGGAGGGAGACAAAGACAGAAAAGCTGGAACAAGTAGAGGTCCACATCAAACCAGAAACAACAAACTGGCAGCTATAGAGGGGAACACACACAGACAAAATACACTGAAAGTTGACACAGTGGGAAACAAGTGGAAGAGGGTGGAAAGAGACAACCAGACAAGCTGTAGTGGGGTGGGGGTGATGCTCAAGGGGAACAAGTCGAGAAAAGAAAAGTGGCAGACAGGTAAAGAACACAGAGGGCATGAACACATGAAGACAAAACGGCTTAGAATCAACACAGGCCTCAACAAGACAAACCTAAAAACAACAAAACAGGGTGTGTAAGAATGAAGATCACAAACACAAAAAAGAGGAAGCAAAATACACAACCGTCAAGATAATACAAAAAAATACAAATGTGGATCAAAGCTATGACAATACGTCCATATTTAATGCTTAATCTTAATCTGATACTTGATCATTCGATTGAAGGCTCCATCATCCAATCCATGTTTATTTGCTACAGGAAGTAAGTTTATTCTTACTTCCTGTAACAAATGAAGGGATCAGTTTGACAAACCCCTGTGTTGTTTTGTTTGTGTTGTTGTGTTAGGCCACACAGTTTGCTCATTTGCATTAAGAGTGCAGCAATTTATCTCACATGCCTACATGTTGGTCAGTGTCTGGTGTGAACACGGTTCGCCTGCTGCAGTAGCACACTTCCTGTACATGCTGGTGAGTATGCAGACCATGTAAGAACTGGGATGTTTTCAGCCTTGGGGTAATGCGTGCAAATCGGTGCAACACGGAGCCAGGTAGAAGGGAGGTGTAAGAATCAAACAATTGACTTTCTCACATTCAAATGCACCTGTCTTCTTTGTCTGTAGCCTGCGCTGGCCAATGCCTCGAGCCGACCACGAACACAAGCCACTCTTTTCACAACATCAGCATCAACAATTAGGTGCTGCCCACCTGGATGCCATCGTCAATGGCGAACTGCTGATGCAGCAGATTCAGACACTGGTGAGGATGATGAGCTTGCAGTTCAGATTCCCAGAGAAGACGTCTGTGAGTTGATGTTGAGACTGTTTGGATCCCTTAAAACTTTCAATGTCTTTATCCATTGTGTTGAGTGATTAAACTAGCTCATTGTAGAACAGCTTCTTATACCGTGACCAAACTCAACAAATCCATCCATCTGTTTTCTTGTAGACGAGACGACCGCAATTGGTACACCCCGGACGCATCTCCAGCACATCGCAGGGCCACGCAGAGACAGACAGCCACTCACTCACACACTACAGACGATTTGGAGTGATCAAGTCACCTAAATTGCATGTTTTTGGAGGTGGAAGGAAACCGGAGAACCCGGAGAGAACCAACCAGACACGGGTTATAAGAAGGAATTGTGCTTATATATTTTTTTGGGATACACATGATTTAATTTTCACCATCATCACATTTAAACACAAAAGACGTGCTTGTAAAATATATATTTTAGTATACCTTTTGAACTATGCAAAATTATTTCCTGTCCTCAGATGGATGAAGCATTTCAATCCATGAAGGATCGCTTTTCAGTTAACATTTTCAAAATCAAATTGCTATAATGAAACTAAAAGGGTTGCTGTTGCTGATGTCGCTCGTTTTAAGTTTGATGAAGTTGTAGCTCAGCTGCTACACATTTGTAGCTGATGGCGGCGTACTGCTTTTAGGATAGAAGGGAGCACTGTAGGGACAACTTAGCATTTTATTAGATAGAAGCTTAAAAAAGGTGACATTTATTGCCAGACACACCAAACATTGCAGCACGCAGTTTTTATATGAATTTCCCTATCAAAAACTGCAGTAAATCCCCATTAAGCACGACACATTGTATAACCCTGGTCATGGAAAATGTGATTGGTATCACCCGTTGGGATGGGGAAGATCGATGAGATGGGTTACCAGCACAATATACTGTAAGAGACCTAATACCTCGTGATAGACGCTGTATTACTGCAATCCATCATCATGCCCATTAGTTACTCTGGTGATAAATGATGATACACTGCAAATTCAGTGATAAAAGACGTCTCATCTGCAGTGTAAACGCTAATACAGACATAATAGTGGCCTTGCAATACGATGGTATTTTGTGAATGCCAGTCTGTGTCTGGAAAATGTAAATGACACGACTAACCACCTGAAAATCTTAATTAGGTGTCCGATGGGGATTTAAAGTGGGACAAACCTCACTGTCAATGATGTGAAAACATCTTTGAGGGAAATTGTAGCCCATGCAACGTTAGCGACGCCTCACATTATCACACATCCTTCTGGGGCATGCAATAAATCCATCTCCCGCACACAAGCACACCATTTTCTCATCTCACCAGAAACCTATCATCCTTCAATGTTTGCAAAAAAAAAGAAAAAAAAGGATGACAATTGAGGCAAGCACATCTACAGACCTCTCCTTCTTGTGGCGATCATCAAACACTAAGTTGGTTTGAAGGTTGACTGAGTCTAGCTCCTGTACTTAGCAGGGAGACAACACACAAAAAGACACACAGCTTTAAAAAGGCTTGCCCCCCAGGGCCTTAGAAGCAGATGGGGCTCAGAAGAGGGAAAATGAACGGCATCTGATAGAGTGGAAAAAGACTAAACAGACACTTAAAAGAGGCGGAGATGCGAAGGCGGCATCACAGGGGCAGGATGTGAGACGAAAACACCATGAAAATGCTACATTAGCTCCCTCTCTATTGCTGGTGGAGATGGTAGCCATAATCATTTGCCAGTTTAATGGCAGTAAGGTGGTGATGGGAGCTAATGCACACAGCATTGACTACGCACCCACGATGGAGAACAAGAACCGGAAGAGGGGTTTAGAAATCCCTTACAGATGCCATTGGAGGGCATAAATCCCAAGGTCCCCACCCATTCTTTATGGTTCCCCTTGATTGATAGTCTTCTAAATGATACTCTGCATTTAGATGTAATCAGGACTGTCTTATCAGAGAAGATGAAAGACCTCTCTATTCCGGGGTTCATTCCATTTTTACTCTGTAAATGACAGCCACTTAATTTATCAGCGCAAAATCTCACAATGGGAAAGTGACATAATCCTCATATCCAAAACCGGCAGTAAGGATGGCAACCATATGGGTGAAAATTACAACACACATGAATAATGCAGTGTGTGTGTGTGTGTGTGTGTGGGGGGGGGGGGGATATGTCTGTGATCTGACCATAATTTGGCAGCTAGAATTCCGACTGTGCTCAGTCCATGGCCTTGCTTGATCAAACATTTCATTTAGCAGGCTTTACGTCAAATTCGGTGGTATCAGAGTCACTGCTGTTAGAAGTTTTTATTGTAGAAACTTAAACAGAAATAATGAAACCCAGGGGCCCAGAAGAAAGGATGGATAAATCAGATGTGGAAATCGACAAGCTTTGATTTGACCCCCTCAAAACAAGAATATCTTTCAATAATCATTCTAAACTTGCATCTTATTCACCCTGGATGAGCTGTCAGCTCATCGTGGGAAGACTTTCTCTAAATCTGTGGAGGTGAGTAATGAGGTGTGTTTGTTAAGTAATCAGTTGTGGGAAACAGAACTAAACATTTTAGTCATCTGAATATAAAAGGACAAATCTGATTCAAAGAACACTCGTAGGGTTCAGGACTGTTTCCAAACATAATTAAACAGAGGAGCACTTAATAAGTCTGCTGGTGCCCAGTGACTAAGAGCTCAAAAGAACAAATCCGAAAACACACGCACACAAAGCAAAAAAGGTGCACAGTCTTTCTCCTACATCAGCTTCAGTAACGAAATATACTCGTATATCAAGGTATTACTGTACTGTGCTATGTATGTCTGTTCTGCACATGGTATTTGTTGCATGAGTGTCTATTTGAGGTGAAGAATCCTCCTCTGCTTGCTGAACATCCAATATTCTTCTCTCATTAGCAGTTTTACACATTACCCGGCCTGAAATCCCCAGAACGTGTATCTGAAGTTTCCTGCATAAAACAGGACTTAGATCATGTGTTACAGGATGTCTGGATACCCCTCTCATCATTGACCATCTGTGTACATCGCAATATGCAAATTGGTTTAGGATAGCCACACACCCTGCAGAAGTGATTTTGCTTTGCTCCAGACTGTGTGTGTGTATGTGTGTGTGTGTGTGCGCAACAGATCCACAGTATTAAGGACTCATATTATATCTCACATGCCATGTTGCAGCCTTTTGCTGCAGCCTCAAGCAGCTTGAAACTCTCCATACATACAGCTGTCCTCACTCCTTTTAGTTCTCCAACTGCAGATGTAAGACTACTACTGAGACTCTATATGGAAATATAAAAGGCACTATTTTATTTCACTGCATTTTTTCTTGTACCCAGGCCTTCTGTGATTTGGTTTCAGCAAAGAGCAGTCTTTGTGAAATAATATCTTCAAAAGCATTTTTCCCACCGACCTACTCTTTCCCCGAATGGAGCTCCTCGCTTCTTTGCAGACGGAGCCTTTGCCAACTTACCAACCATAAAGGTGATGTGCCTAAAGGCCTTTCCTTCATTAGAACTTACTTCTTTTCTAGAAAATGAGCTTCCATCATTTACATTTTGCCCACACATTAAGGAAGAGAAAAGAGTCAGACAATAAATATGATTTAATCCTACACCAGGGGTTCTGTCAGAAATCATCTGTCGTATGCATCTGCAGCCAGCACTGTGATATTAACCGGGTCGTGGACAAATATCTCACACAAGATTGCATTTTACATTTTTATGATGTGAGTGCAGCCAAAGTCACCAGTGGCCGTAAAAATAATACGTATTTCTCCTGCTGTGGTCAAGTGCTTCCTACCTGATGAGTTGTTCCTTGTACTAAATACATAAAGATGTCTTTAAAATGGACTATTTTGCATGTCTGAGCTGTGACCAGGGCCTGTCCTTTCATTCCTATGTAAAGCATATATCAAGGACTGCACTTTTTCTCCTTTGCAATGTTTAAAAAAATCAGGCACATATTACCCGAAAAAGATGCAGAAACAGTAGTCCATGCTTTTGTAACTTGGTTCTAAACATTTCCAAAAGCAGAAGGGGGGGCTTTCAAGCTCCTTTATTGTAGAATCAGCTCCCTGATTCGGTTCGTGAGGCAGACACCATCTCTATGTTCAAGAGTAAAACATAGAGACTTTCCTTTTTAACAAAGCTCATAGTTAATCAATACAGTAATCAATATGCTGTCATAGGCCAGCACTGGTTGCATAACCTCCTATGACACACTGAGCTCCTCCCTCTCCATCTGGTTATCCACATGTTCTGAATATTAGTCATTAACTGCTCTCCCTTCCCCGTAGTTCAGAATCAGTTCATTCGCCATTGTCAGTGAAAGGTTTCACAAACTAGGAATTTTCCTTGTTGCAGTCGTGCAATATTAAATATAAAATAGCAACAGCAAATAATAATAATGAAAGGCAAAACTTCAGCACTATGCTATGCAGGGTAAAAATAGACAAATTTAAGAAAGCATATGAATACAAGAAACCTGAAAAAACAGTAGCAGCAAAAACTAGCACAGTCACGCAGAACACTGAAAGTTGTGTGCTCTCTGTCCTCGGTTTGTCTCGCTTTGTGTCTCGGCCTGCAGGATCTTATTTGTGGCGCTGCAGAACCTGGACCTGTGGCTGTCAATTTGGATATCCTTATTACTAGCATTAGCATTTACAGTTTTATATAGCAGCTCTTTAGTCAGTGGTTTGCTCTGCATCCTATATGTTGTTCATCACTGGGTGTAGTGTAAACACATTAAGGTTTTGACTCTCCTCCTAACTTCTCTCTCTCTCCCTCTCTCTCAACCCAACAGATCAAGACAGATGGCCACCCACTATGAGGCTTAGGTTCTGTCCAAGATTTTTGCCTGTTAAAGTGACGTTTTTCCCTGTCTGTCGCCACAGTGCTTGCTCTTGTGGGATAATTTGAGTCCTGTCTTTCCCTGCAGGTCTTTCCTTGCTATACCTGTAAAGTACCTTGAGATAACCTTCTATTATGAAATACACATTTATTGAATTGAATCAATCAATCAAAAAATCAAGTGACAACCCAACAACTGACCTTGAATAGCAGAAGAAAAGGTTGTGTTTGTTTTAAATGTGTCTCTTGCAACAGAATAACAAAAATGCACCAGACAGAAACATTCCTAAAAGTCACAGGCCATCAGTGGAGCAAGACGTTTGTCAGAAACAACGTTCAAAACTGCACTCATATTATCATAGCCTAAGTGATGAATGTGGCAATATATTGCTCATAAAATTGTGATTAATTGGTTAGCAACCAGATTCAGCAACATTAAAATCTGTTGTTAAATTCCAATTAGTTCTACATGAAGTAACAAAAGACCTGCTTACTTTAATCATGCATATTTATTAGGCTCATATTGGAGAAAGATTGAAATAAATAAACACACTGAAGAGATAATTGCCTTTGGGGGTATAAAAACACAACACACACCTGATGTTGAGCATGGACTCACATACACAATACTACCGAATAATTAGAGGGGATATGCCATTTATGTGGTTATAAACAACTCTGAGATTGTATATCTGATAAAAAGCTAATTAACCTAAAGTAGACGTTCTTGTTACGCGTGTTTTTCAAAAGGCAAAACTTTCTTTGGTCAAAACCTGTTTACCAGCTGTCAGCTGCTGTTTTACTCTCAGGCCATTTGAAGAGGATTTAGTACCTGAAAACTGCCGGCTGATGCTTGCCAACTGATTAAAAGGTGCCAGTAACAAGTTTAGGGACTTCAAACAAAGTATTTAAGGACTGAAATAGCTTTAAAGCAACCTTGAGGCAAGTCATTGGTTATTAACCTCAGAACGCTGGTGTCAGTCAGCACAGACCTGTATCAGGGGGTCTGAGGATGGTGAGCAGAGTGTTTCTGAGAAGATGGATGGGGTTATTTAAATCGAGGCTTATTCTGATAAGATGATGCAAAGGATTTTTTAAACATGCCTTTCTTGGGGTAGGATCTGTTCCTACCACCATCCATCGGCTAATGTCTTATCTCTTCAGTGACACTTAGCATCTGTAGCACACACTTTTGTTTTATCAAAAATAAACGTTAGCAGCATACTTTTAATTAAATGATGTTTCAGCAGGTGTAAGAAATAATGGAAACTAGATGAATCCATTTGAATGAACCACAATTCGTTTCCTCGGATAGTTCGCTTTGTTTGGACAGGTGTGAAAGCTCATCTGAATTCTGGTGGAGATCAAACAAGTGAATTCTGGTCCGCCTGAAAACGTGGGTCTCAGTTCGTTTCCTATGCAGTGTGAAAGCTCACCAGACCAAACAAAGGACCAAATCATACTTTGTCCAATTGACGAGCGCCCCTTTCAACCACGTGATGCTGCTCAGAAAGTTCAGTGCACTTTAAGAAATCACAGTGTGAAAGCAGAACTGAAACAAGTGACAAATGCAACAATATTGCAACTTTCAGCTCCGCAATCGAACCGGAGTCCGCTTGGTCAGGTGTGAAAACGACCTTAATCGTTGGGACTGGGGAGGGTAATTCAGAAGCATCCAGTGGGATTTGGTCCAATTGATTTTACAGCCAGATACGAGATTAACTCTCTGAGTGCCATTCACATCTCAAGACGTTTTATAAAACCCAAACATTCACACTGACGCTGAGATCTTCCTCTCTTCAACGGCCAATAACTGAAAATGGCTGGCACTCAATGAGTTAAATCCTTAAGAAACTTGCAATATAGGGAACAGAAATAAGAACATAATTTACATAAACATCTGAAAACACATGTAACTACAGAGGTGTTTGAATTATTTTGTTATTAATATTAATTACTAAGATTAATGTGATGATCCTCTCAGATGTTTTAGGCAAGACATTTAAATAAATGGAGAAATTGCTGAGTTAAGGGATATTTTGTATCATCTTTCCCTCATTAAACAAGCATAAATGTGACATTCTGGCCAAAAAAATCTAATGCCCCCTTCAGCATTATAGAGTCTGTCAGATTTGTTATTGAGCGTTTCACAAGCCATGCAATCATCCGTTAATGGAAAGCCTGTGTGGAAAGCACATTGTAGAGGCCATACACTATGTCCCCAGTTACATCTGTGGGTTATTGACTAGAGCCACGGACAACGTGCGATCAATAATTAGCACTACAGCCATTGATCCTTCGCCTCGTTCCTGAAAAGGTTACAGAAATGGAGTCCAAGGCATCTGGAAAGGCAATTTCAATGAATGTCATACTCTTTTGTGAGTCGTCTTCACATTTCTCAACCTTTTTTTTCTCGATGAACAGTCATAATGGCTCTCTGTAAGGTCAGTGCATTCAAACACCTTTAACACAGTACTGATGAGAAGTCTTGTCGTGAATGTGTTTCTATCTTTTGACTGAGACAGAGTTTCATGGGACAAATGGCACAAGAACACTGGCATGAAATGAATGATTGCCAAATTCGAAGGTTAAGTATGACACATCACCTCACCGTTCCTCATCTGTGTCGAGGTGAGCGTTTGCGATCCTCGACTGCATAATGAGCGTGTTGCCTATTGTTTGTCACATGGTTGGAAGCCTACCTGAGATGTGAATAGCGCTTCCTTGTCACTGGACATCAGAAAACGGCCCACTCGCCAGAAACAAAGAAGACGCACATGTTGCAACTCCACAGTACATGCCCTCCTCTGCCTAATGCATATTCAGCACATGCAGAGCGGAGAGCAGCTGTAATGTAGTCTGGCACATTCTCCCTCTGACAAACGGAACACGTACATACAGTTCTGCCACAGCATAAAAGCATTTTGCTGTATCTGAGATGCAATATGTGTGTTTATCATCTGCATTCAGGGCTGAGGCAGTGTGTCGGACCAGCCCTGCTGACAGCGTTTTGATGTTGGGGTCATGCAAGAATTATGAACTCAGACATGAAAGCTAGAGTGCTTCGGGTTGGGAGCAGGCACTCTTAATTTAGTCTCACGTCTGTAAAAACGTCATTGTCATTTCTGCCGTTTTTTGATCTGGAACAGAGCCCTCTCTAAACACTCCCTGTCACACTGGGTTATCCGGTCGACTTTTGGTCTAGCAGGTGCAGCTTTCTTGAGAAACACTCAGAAACAGCTTCATTCTGTGAGGTCTTTCTGCTGTCTTGACAAAGCACTGTGGAGTTGTCATTAAAAGCTCATGCACAGCAGTTGCATACGATAAGACATGTCTGGCTCACACAGATCACAGATTACCAGCTCAGCTACACTTTTTTATATATGAAATAGTACAAATTATAAGTTTTTTTTTTTTTCAGTTACTGTACATGTTTTTGCCATAACTAATCATCAGACTAGGTGCTGGTGGGGCGCTGGGCCGGCCTGCTGTGCACCGGGCCACTGCACTGGTCTTGGTTTTATCGGCTGTGTCGGTGACTGTTGCTCTGGAGCCCTGGGCCGGTTCTTCTGTGTGTGGCAATGGTGCGGCCCCGGGATGTCACTCTCGGGGTGCTGGGGTGATCTGGGGGGGTTCGTACTGCTGTTGTTGGGCCCGGGATGACTGCCCTAACCTTAGGTGGAGGTTTTAAGCATTCCGGGTCCACCACACCCGCACCTATCAAAACTCGATACGAAAGTTAACTCCGCCCACCGGTCTCTGACTCAGTAGAGGTTGCTGGGTTAGTGTATGTGGCTCTCACTATGCTCTCCATCTTCTTCCTCAAATCTCCTAAGACATTGATGATCCAGACTTTCCTCGAGAGACTGATGAGAACCTGGGGTTCTGGGATAACTCTTGAGAGGGATAGAATTAAGGAGCACAAATAAATCCGCTGCACTTTCTCCTCAGGACACTGTGTATTTGTCACGTGTTGCTTGTCCATGTTGTATGTTCCATGTTTCACTGTGGTGTGCACAGCCCTCTATGGCGCAAAGCAGGACAATCAAACTTACTAAAATATAATAGGCTCGTCTGCCAAGAGGGCAGGTGACGGTCACAATCACTATAAAAATAAATTGCATAAAACTCTAGCAGTGACGAACGTCATGTATGTTGTTACTCAAGCACAAATGCAGACAAAACAAGTAAAAAAAAATTAGCGACCTACTGTATGTGTGTTAGACAAAAGTAGACCGTTCAGGTAACAGTTAGCTTATGCTAGTCATTATATATGTCTAATGGAGAAAAAATCTAGAATTAAAATAGCAATAATAATATATTTGAAAAATAAATAGCAGTAAATAGGTCTGAGCCAAACACAGGGTTAATAGATTTGTTAAATGCTGAATATTTGTGTGTCTATTTCACATTGTGTTGTTTCATCTGTGTCTTCTTCCAACCTAGTATAAACACGCTGGTCTGTGGTCTTTGCCCCGTCTGTTTAATTATAAATGCTGTTATACAACAACTCACATACCAAGATTGAAATCGATCAGATAAACGGTTCTCATGATATGTGAATAACAATGAGTGGCTTTTCACATAATGAGTAATATAATACTATTCTTTATACTAATTAATGACCATGCTTAATTGGTGGTGAACAGAAACTCCACCGAACACCTTCAGTACACCTTGAGATACAATTCCTCCAAGGCTTTATTTATAATTTGTCACGGTCGTAATTTTTTTCCTATTGAAATATCAATTAGACATGCTACGTTTTATAATGCAATTCAGTTACTCATTTACTTCTTTCATTGGACTCAGAAAACATGAAATTACACCTTCTCCATTGTAATAAAACGTGAACACTCTCTGACCTTGTCCTTCTGTGCTGCTTTCAAGCCCTTCAGCATTCTGTGTCTCAGAACGCAAAGCATACCGACCTAACGGTCGACATTACACAAGTTCCTTTACGCACCCATGTGAGCTCATCCATGTCAATAAAGCAGCCAGAACATTGAGGTCATCAGGTGGGTTGGGTCCAGGCTCAAAACTAAAGGGGTCTGAGCATTTGCAGTGGCTGCCCCTAAATTATGGAGCAGCCTACTCGTAAATATTAGATCTGCCCAGACTCCCAAGATGTTTAAATCATTACTGAAAACCAATCTCTTCTCACTGGCTAATAAATAAGATGAGCTACATATTGCATTTATATCAACTATTAGTTTGTGCTGATTGTACATTTTATTTTGTTTTATCTTTTTTAATTAAATGTTTTGTGTTTTATGGGATTTAATATGGTACTTTCTATTTTCTTTCTATATGTCTTTGTTTTATCGATTTTTTAATTGTACAGTACTTTGGTTAACGCTCAGGCATTTAAACATGCTTTATAAATACATTTAACCTACACATCTGTGTTAATGTTTAAGTCTGGTCTTTATTTCTTTCCATTTGACCTCTGAGGAAGCAGGCCAATGGAAGTCAGTGAACACTCTAAATCTACAATGAAAAAAAAACATGAAAATGTAAAGAAATAGCAATATTTAAAAGACAATGATGAGGCTTCTGAAGCATCAGAGAACATAATGAAGGTCAGGGCGGGTTGCGTCTGCTTGGGCCCTGGCAGACTCAGGTGTTGGAGGTCTGAGCAGCTGTTCCAGGGCCAGCTTCATATGCAGCAGCATTGTATAGCTGGGACTCTCCAGCTGAGCCAAGGCCTGTTGTCTGTGCCATATTTTATATCTCAGGGAGTAATTAATAAGACACTATTAATAACAATGAGAGCTATACGATATAATTTTTTTCTTCACTGCTCCCTTTTGACGTAGCCCAGACCTGCTCACAGTGGTTATTAAGCCAAATAGCTTTCACAGAACCAGCGGGATGAAGACATGGATTTAATTTTGTTGACTGTGCTAATCTAACCTCCTTATGAGGCGCAATATAGCAATAAATGGAATGGTAAAGTTAAATCTATATGCAGTGATCTCCGTAAAACTGTGGGGGTTACACTGAAACCATCTGTGATAGGAGACTCTCACTCAACCAGGGTTTCTGTCCCCAGCTGACAGATGACAGGGATCATTTTGTACGACACACCAGCTGTTGCTGGCATGCACACAGTCTGAATAAGGCACCGGTGTGTGTCGTCACTCTGATTTGCATGTTGGCAACACTTTATTCTGTGCCACCTCGATGTGGAGAAAAAGACTCTTTACTCAGACAAATACAGTTACCATCTAAACTATACTTCTGCGTCATTTCTCCAAGTAAATCCATTTGTACAGTTTCCTGTAAAAGGTAAAGCAAGGTGGTAGAGCTGTGGGCCGTTCATGCTCATCTCTCCTATCTAATAAATGCAAGGTTCCCAAAAAAATACTTAAAGACAAGAAGTAGCACACTTGCCACTAGATCCAATAGATCCAACTTACCTACCTGGATTCTTGCATCACGCTGGATCATCATCAGGAGCCAGAGAACTAATTAAGGCTAATGAGACCCTCGGTCAAACAATAATTATGCATTCCTTAGGGATGATGTGCTCACCTCTTTATTTTTATTTTGCTGATCAAGCAGCCTGCCCGCATTAGAGAGGCGTACATCCAGATGATTCCCAACCTTTGTACCAACTGCTGCCGAAAATCAGGGGACTGAAAAAAATGTGCCACTCTTACCCGACAATCTCATTGGTGGGGGCGAGCCTGTGGATTGTAGCAACCCACTCCACCAGAGCCATAGTGGGTCAGCTTCAGTGTGATTAATGATCTCCTTCCTCTGGACTGTAAGAAGCTAACCACGGAGGGGGGGGGGGTCATCGTTCTCATTTGTATCTTTGAACACAGATGGAGTAGAAACCTTTGAGCAGGTCATGCAGGGGACTCAGCATGCCATGGTTTGGTTAGAGCCCTGGCTCGACACTCCCTGCCCTCTTTGTGCTTGTGTGTGTGTGTGTCATGTGCAGTGGCATACTCTTATTTTGAAAGGGTATTGCAAAAAAGTTCTTGAATAGGAATCAGCAGAGATTCATCTTCAATGAATGCATAAAACATCAGAGTAATGTCTGTTTAGGTGAGAGAGAAAAACAAACAGATACAATTAAATCTAAGGTTGTTTACTCATTAAACTAAAATTAACAGCACATGAATAATTGACCCATGAAAATGATACCATAATCAGTTTTAATTTCAAATTTTAATTTGGTGTAATTTAACACAATATAATACCAATTCATTCAAAGTGAATTAATATAATAATATCACGAGATTATTATATGGATTTTTGTTCATTCCATTTACTACGGTTTTTTTCCCCAAACATATTTTCAAGCAGCATTAAAATCTCTCACACAAAATAAGAAATAAAATAACACAATAGGCACTCAAAAATTTACAGAAATCTTTTGTTTATGAGAAATACTGTGAGAAAGATTCAAGGGTTGGCTTTTAGTTCCAATTTTACATATTATTCAACAAGTTGTAAATGGTGTATATTACTTCCAGCATAGACATGTCTTTACACTCCCACTCAGCGTTCATGAACGCATATATAATATATTCCTTCAATAATAACCCGCAGGCTGGGCGCTGGAAACTCACAATATTCCACTTAAAAACATTTTTAATTTGCTCTAATGTCACAAAATGTTCAAGGCAGGTCTGCGGCAGAAAAAACTCTCATTAAGCCTTTTTTAGCCATGAAAAAGGTAAGTATTCTATCAAAGGTTTTGGATTCCAAAAGTAGAATCTCTTGTTGTTGCTCTCTTTTCTCTTCCATGCTCCCTTCCGATGTGTCAATAACCACTATGCCCTTTACAGATGGCAAATATCAACATCAGGTTCAGGTGAGTCGCTGCATTTGACCTTTGCTGATTCATGAAGAAGAAGTCGTCTATTTTACAGTTTTTAACTGAATGAGCCTGACTAAGACCTGCGGTTTTTCAGCTTCACTCCTTCAGGATTAGTACGCTGTGACTCATGAAATAGCATCCCTGCAACGCGAAATAATGGTGACCAAAATGACAAAGGCAGGGATTATAAAATATATAACCGACAGTAGAGTTTAAATGAATATGGATTTAAAAATGGGTCCTAATCTGGTAGATGGATTCCTTTATGTCCTGACAGCGATTTATCCTGGTATGTCTTCATTTGGTTGGCGGAGAAGGCGATCATTGAATTTAAATGTCATTGACAGTTGCCAACTGCCGGTACAACATTTTACAAATGTGGATAACAGGAAATGAGCGTGGGCAGAGAGAGCGGGAGAGCAAGCAATAACTGGCTGCCCACTATGCTGGCACTGTGAAACCAAATCAGTAAGCTGGCCTTGGGCTACGCAGCAGTGCCATTGCCATGGTGAGCAGATTATCTGTGTACAAAATACCACAATCTCCACTCTCATAACTTTATTCCCACCATGGTTGTTTTAGAAGGTAAGGTTTAATTGCATCATTTCTAGTTCTCCGCCCTGTTGTACGTATAGCTTATTTTTTGTCATCTGAAGCAAACCATTTAGCTTTGGCGTTGATTTTAGTTTGAAAGTAAGGCCACGTGAGAAGATGAAATAAATGGATGGTTGCACTACTTGGAATGCTAACTGTAGACTGTTGATAGCTGTTTCAATGATTTGTGTGGCTGTTGTTGGGGAGGACAATGCAAAGGACAGCCTGAAGTGGAGAAAGTTGATTCGCTACGTCGACTCCTCAAGGGACAAGCCGAAAGTACAGAAGTTAGTCGTAGTAAATTGATTTTCCATCTGATATTCCCAGACTGTAAGTCTTTCAGAGACAGTTGGAGATGGTTTCTGTGGTTTTTGGTTTTTCTGTGAGGAACAGAAGTTTGTAATTGCATCTTCCTTACTCAAACAACTGGAATAATGCAAAGGGGCATTTCAACTACTAAATTTTACTCAAAGTAATTATTCACGATCTGATCAGTTGCTGCATGAATGAATGTTAAATGCACTTGAATATCTTTAAAGCCTGAATCCATTAATCAACAAACTGTAAATTATGGTCTGCTACAAATAAGAAATGTTTATTTATGTATCTGCTGCATTCCAAGGACCCATTGAATAAATCAGTTCTTGATAATGTGTTTGATTGCAACACTGCTTTGTCAACTGGATTTTAAAGTTAAGATGATATTTTTATTCAATTGCGTGTTGTCATTAGAAGATGCCATTATAGTCAGACAATTTCAGAATCAAAATGTATTTTGAAACATGCAGTATTCATGGATTTATATAGCCAAGTTAGATACAAGTTTAACATTTGCAGGAACTCGTTACATTGGCGGATACATATTTACATTATTCAGGGCTGGGTGTCTAATGTGACCACACTGACAGAAATGCTGTTTTGTTGGGGAAGGAGAAGGTGTGCTCAATGAACATTCTGTCTGACAGTCAGATGGAAAGAGACTCCAGGACAGCATTTAATTGGCTTGTCGCAGCCATGGCTTACTCTGGGACATCAGGGAACACACATCCCGGGGAGAAATTGCCTTTGTTTGGTATGAGATTACAACACATTAGGTAGTGAGAAAAAGAAAAAACAGTGCAATGTGAACTCTCTTGCCTTAATTTCTTAGAGTGGTGAAATGTGTGTGGCCTTAAATTATTTAATTATTTTACAGTTTTGTTCTAGAGTTTAATAGTTCAATCGAGCTTTTTTTCTTTTTTTACATATAATTACATATCATTTGGGTTAATTGTAAGCAATTTTGCTACATTGTTTTTAATTGTCTAGCATCATAATCAGGTCAAAATAATATTCAGTCAGTACTTTCAATTATGACTAAATAGATGCAAAATAGCTTCTCATCCAAATCAAGTATACTTTATATTTAATTCTAATCAGCTAGTACCAGCTTGCTAATTTGCCAAATCAAGATATTGCTTAAGTTTGTGTGATCAGTCCTTCTTTCATTCATTCTGTGCATGTTATTCTGCTGACACTCGACTCTGACACCAGGCAGAATTGTAAATACAGATGAGGTTCTTATTTCCAATCGAGCAAAAACAAGATACAATGTTGTTTTCATTTCCCTCTTGTTGATCTGAAGGAGTAACCTTGTTTTTTGTTTAAATGTGTGAGGTCTTAATTCAGAGAGCCAAGAATGTTTCTGAATGGCAACCTCATTATAATCATCAATTTCATCTTCAAAGTCTGTTTTTGTGGGCTCATTAGGCGTGCCTGATGAAGTTCCCAATCAATATGCAGATTAAGAGCACATCAATTTGTTTTGACTCTTCTGCCATCATTTCTTCCACACAAAGCAATCTCACTGAAATGTTAGCGCGGCGATGCCAACGCTAAAGATTTATATACGTACTCTGAGCAGTACAGAGAGTGACAGATGGTTGTTGTGCAGTGAAACTTTAAATGGATGTGGTAGATTATATTTTTCTTTATGATTTGCCATCTTGGGCACGGTGGCGTTGTAGGTACCCCTGCATGTCGAAAACCCGATGGAAGCAGCTTATATTCTGGATTCAGTGGATGATTTTTGTCCCTGCAAATCGACTTGGCTTTATTCAACAGGTGAAGCTGGAAAACTTCATCCAGACTGCTGACGTTCACCCCGGCAACCTTTGACGCTAGACGGACAATTTTCCTCAGGCAGTTTTTGTCCTTGATGGCGAGGTTACCATACCAACAGATGGCAGAGATATTATTGACATTTATTTTTCTTCATTGTTACTGATGAAATAAATATTAATTAGCTCTGAAATATTAATATCCTTCTGGAGACGACATTCTGGAAATACTTTGCTGAACACTGCAAAAACAATCATAGCTTTAGAATTTCAAGTGAAATGGAGGTAAGTTGATTTTTCACTTATGAGACTTGTGGTTTTCTTTGTTCTTTGAACACTCCATGGCTCCTCTAAATCCCTGCACTCGCCCTAACTCTCTGTGCCATAGATCACACCCCTCCTGTTCAGGCCAATTTGGTTCTCTGTGCATGTAGGTTGAAATATTATGGTAAAGACCACTGGCTCAGCAAACATTACCAAGAGACAGATGAAAGTGCTTCACTTCCAGGGCTTCTCATCACCCTTATACTACTACTTGGATTTACTTTCTGTCGAGTGGCTGCCCTTGTGCTGTACCAGTTCATTACACCTGAGTCAAAAATGGCTCCCAATGCACTCATAGGTACCATGTTGCATAATCGCAAAGCTTCACGTATCTAATGAAGAGCAAATATGATTTCACAACATTCACTGCTTAACAAATTTCACAGACTCAGCTCAGCCAATGTGAAAACAATCCACAAACATTTTACTGCCAGCTTGCCCAAGTCTCATTGTCTGTTTTGGAGAATTTTGGCACAGCAAGCAAGGCAACCAAATGCACAGCAGCTCTTTCAGTAAGCAGGACGTTTGCATAAAGGCTGAGTCATGTAAAATATTATGTCATGTGAGTACAAAGTAGACCCTTAGCAAGCGCTAGTTTATTGATGTCGAGATTTTCTGAGGTCAGGAACTCCTGACAACAAAAGAGAAATTCATGACGGGTTTAAGGGAAGAATACACTGCAATAGTGCCTGGATGTCAAAAAAGCTGCAATGCAAACACTTCTGTTTTATCAAATGTTCATAATGTCAGTATTCTCTGCCTTTTGTCCATCCCTTGGATGAGAAGTTGGAAAAAGATAAATCCCTGTGGAGCACCAGTGCAGATGGTTGGTGATCCACTGATAACCTTCTTTGTAATGTAAAATTAATTAGGCCTGCCACAAGTTAACTGCTGCAAGCTGAGTAGCATCAAACCTACTTCTTTTACATTCCAGCGAACCCAGTTTCACCTACATGAACGTTGAATTATGCAAGTCACTTTTTTCTTTAAAAACAAAGACACCATGACACATCAATATATAGTCACTGAATTAACTGGACTGGATGGATGCAATTAATTTACTGAGATTACATATCTATCTAAAAACTATCCCTAATCTAATTTTTTTAAACTACACAAACAAATGCTTCCCAAAAATGCTTTTGTTTTAGTTTTGTTTTCAAGTGCAATTTTGGTTTTACAAATGCAAAAGTGCATGAAAAACAAACACAGTTTTTGCTAATATTGAGATTTCCTTCCAGAAGAAAATGAATCTACTACCAGTTTAGTCCAGATGGAGAGCTTTTGTCACACTTCCTGTTTATTTGTGATACAAACCAGTGCTTTGTTGGCTCAACTGTCCAACCCACTCACTACGGGAATGAATCACGATTCTTATTTTAAACCAGAACAATGACTGTACGATCAACACGTGTTGGCTCCCGTTATACGTTGTCTTCCGTGTGAATTTTCCATTTCATACCGGCAGGGAGTCGGCGCGGATGCTTTCCATTTATAAGATCACTCAGTCTTGCAGACTCTGCAGGAAGACACATTGTGTTTACTACCTGAAGCTGTGTGACGCCATGACGCTATCAGAGAACAGGCAGCATGCAACCAAGCCTATAGCTCATAGTGTGAAGTTCCTTTACAGTATTTTTTACAGGTTTCACTCAGTCACTTTTCATGTTAAAGCTTCTCTCAACAAATTCTTAACATCAATAATCTCCTCAATACAAGTGTTGTAGAGGTTGATTCATTATGCAGAAAGTCTACATCAATTACAATTGCAGATTACAGGGTTTTTTCTCACCTTGCTGCGCTTTGGGTCTTCTGGCAAAAAAGACACGGAAATGCAGAATGTCATATGCAATAGTCTATGGAACAGCATGAACACACCAATTAAGCATTTATTGCATTGCAGCTGCCTGGCAATTACTTAATGTTGCCTTGTTTGCACTTTATGTGTAAGGAGTCTAAACACAAAGAGTAAAAACCAATCGTTTTCAACACTCGGGGATCAATTAGGTATCTTACCGTGAGTAATAAGTCCCTGAGTTGTATATAATTTGCCATGTGTTCAAAATGTCAACACCCATCCTCTTTGTTAGTTTATAATGAGAGGTTTGTGCAAGAGAGGGAAAGTTTATTTCACAGAAGATTGCTTTTTCTGTGGCAGATAGAATATGGCAATAAATCACTTCTTGTGGTTTCAACAAAGCTTCGCACATTTAAGTCAGTTTGTGTTAATAATAAATTGTTGTGTTTGTCTGCTTGTTTGATTTATCTGAGACTGATTCTTAAGTGTTGTGTCCTTGGATGTCACGTAATGTTCCTTTTCCCTGTTTGGCCGGTGGGGGTGCATTGATTTGTTAGGGTTCGGGGTTATGATTATGGTTGAGGATTAGTGTTGGGTTTACTAATTTGAGCAAACAGGAACATTGAACACATCATTGCTGCTGATGAGTCAGATGACATGGCGAGCATGCTCAATATTTTCTAGATCTTAATTATTAGGTTACGGTTAGGTTCAATGTTATTGTCATTACATGTGTTCAAGTACAAGATAACAAAATGCAGTTTAGGATCTAACCAGAAGCGCAATGACTAGAAAGAAGTATACAAGATAAAAAAGATGTACAGTTGTTATGTTCACAGATTTGGCGCTATGAACATTATAAACACCAACACCAACACTAGAGGTTACATGTCGACAGGGGCGTCGTTGACGTATATGCATTCAATGATTCTTTCTCATATCACTTACTGCTTAACAACCTGGTCGCAGGCCAGTCCCACTACTCTAATACCTGTACAAACAAACACTTAAAATACTGGACAAAAAACCAGCACATTTTCATCACTACCCGGTATTACATAAATACAAATTGTTAAACTGGGAAAATTTGATTAAATATATAAATTCATGTCTGATGTATAAAATTATTAATGGTTTAACATCTCCTCCGCTCGGACAGTTTGTGGATATAAGAACTGCCACACATCAAATCTCCAGAGGTGCTGCAAGAGGGGACTGTGTTATCCCACTAAGGAAAAGCACATTTGGTCAGTCTGCCTTTTCCTTTAAAGCTGCACATGAGTGGAATTCTATCCCAGTGATGGTCAGAAATCTAGAGACCTGTAATGCATTTAAATTTAAACTTAAGGAATGGCTCATTAGCACACAGTTCTGTCACCACTGAAAGAAACTGCTGTTTTATTTGTTGGTGTTTACTGTCACCTGTTGTTTTATGGTTTTAGTTGTTTTATAAATTTTAAGTTAATAGACATTATGTTTTACAGTTACTTAAAATTGTTTTATTTGATATAGTTTTTAATTATGTGGTTATTTTATATCGGCCTTGGAATCTATGTCCAGGGACAACAGATGTAAAATAGCATTTTGGCTAATTCTGGCACATTTACAGAAATGGTTATTAATGTGCGCTGTCCCTGTTAAATAAACGAATAAATAAATAAATAAAATAAACACATGATGAACGTGTTTCTATGGATGGACATATACATAATATACAGATATACATAGACTCCAACAATATCTTAACCGTGCTGGTGATGACAGATTCACACCCTTAGGGCACACTCACAGCACGGCTCTGACACACGCAAGTACATCTGGCAAATACTAACAATTAGATTGTTCCTGGTGTTTTCCTGAATATTCCATCATTACTGAAAACACATGCAATCCTTTTTTAAATACATATATAATTGCTGTTTCCTACTGACTGGTGAAGTCAATACATTTTTTGATATTTTGGTGGGCTGGGCTTATTGACATTTAAATCTAATGAGTGATCAAATCACCGTCAAATTTGATCCCCAATCACACAGTCCTGATGAAACAGACGAGCTGAATGTTGAGTGTTGAACTCAGATGTTAAGAATCAGGATGTGTTTCCACTAAAATGTCAAGTCAAAAGTTTACCATTTATTTTATGAAGTCAAAAATGCATGGATTGTAATGTTGGTTGACAGTTCATTACTATGTGAACAACGATGGATGGTGTGAAAGCGACAGCAATGACAAGTAAGAATGGGACAGACAAGTTATTTCATTTACCAAATAAATGATTGAGGCTACTTTTTATTTTTATTTTTTGGGGGGAGTTAAGACATTTTTAACCAGCAATGATAGATTATTCAGCATTGTGTGTTTGTCAAATTGTTTGTTAAAAGCTTAAACGGAGAGGATGTTCTTGCATTTTTACGCAGAACACACAGCCAAATACGAAATAAAATAGCATTGTGTTCATTTTCACAAGCACATGTGAACTCACTCTGATTTGCAGACTCGCCTAGCAACACTTTAATTAGTTTGTTCAAACAGAAATTCATTGTCATCATGCGAGCCGAGATCAGCCTGAAACCTGCCACAATCCTGCGCAAGAGGGTGAAAACAAATGCTTGGAATGGAAATTCCCTTGGGATCCAAGTAGCCACTTGGATGAGAGGCAAAACACCTTCAAGCTTTTCCTACGAGTCCAATCTTGTTTCAAGGCTGATAACGTGTCACAAGATTATGCAGCCGCTGATCCCGAGTCAGCAAAACAGTTTTTGCAACAGTTTTTATACTAAATTTGATTGACCCTATTAGCAATTATCAAGATGTTTGTCAAATAACCGGTACAAGCCCCTCTAAGAATAATCAGTCAGACGATTCAATGTGAGTGAAGGGTCATGGCTTCAGCAATATCTTGCCCAGTAATTCAGATTCATTCATTGATTGATTTTCACAACCGCTTTTATCCTTCACTGAGTCGCGGGCATTCCTGCCTTCCTGGAGCCTATCCCAGCAGTCTATGGGTGAGAGGCAGGGTACACCCTGGACAAGCCGCCAGCTTATCGCAAGTAATTCAGATTCTTCCTCAAAAAAATAAGAAAGCATTGCAACTGGTGATCCTTTGTCCAGCATCACACACTTTATATTACAGCACCATCAACAGAAGTGGTGTAATGAATGTACTTATGTCTTATTCTCCTCTCTTCGGTTGCTGCTTCTTACCCTCAAACAGCACTCCCTCTCAAACCGCACCTTAATAAGGCAATGGAGTCTTTGGCAGGATCAGTACATTTGGGGAATCCACTGAGACACCAGTGATTGAGTGCTACTGCCAGCTTTAAAAGAAAACTGGTTTTGAGTGATGGCTGATGGGTAACCAATTTGATGAAAGGCGTTGTTTGACTTGCTGTTTGAGCTTCTTTTTTTTTTTTTTAAAGAAATGAATTGTGAATTGCTGTGGGTGGTTGGAGGCCATTTGTTCCCAAAGGGCAAAACTGCAATTGGGCGTTGTTTCTTCTTCAAGGTTTTGAGGACAAACCGAGTTGTGTATGTGAGGCGGGAGTTACTGAAGCATCTAAAGCCCATCTTCATCATGAAAAAAAAAGTGTGTGGGTCAGAGGTGGAACAAATTGTCCATCCGAAGTGTATTTTTTGCTTTAATGTGGGATTGACACAGGATAGAATGGGAGGTGCTGCCTTCAAATGGTCAAAGGACCTTCATGAATATGTAAGAGGGATGAGGGGGACTGGTCCTTTCTAAGTGAATGAAGAAGTGACTTTGAATACACCAAACAGGACCTTGGTCTTCTCTGAGCTCTGATACCATCAGCACAGGATGAGTGGTTTGTTCTGCTCTGGTTATTAGTGCCTGACAATCATGGAAATTACAGCAAATAAAAGGCAACAAACACATATCAACATTAGTTCTGAGTGTCTGTCCTTGTACTGAAGTAAGGCAGCAACAATTGCAACAACAATTTAATTCAATGTCAATACAAATGAGCTTCATATTTTATTTTATTTTTTTCCTTTCAACATACTGAATCAAAAGAAAATGTCCGCACTAATATTTAGGAGGAGCAGTGTGGGGGGCGTTTACCGAGCGTCCCTCTGCAACCCCCCCCCCCCCCCCCCATTTTAATGCACCACATGGGGTTACGTGGGTGCTAGGCGGGGAGATAAGGGGGAGGGCGCAGGGCAGGAGTGCGCCGTTGCCCTCCTCCGCATCCCCCGTCTGGCCCCTCCTGCCCCAAATTTTGTGGGGGGGTGTGTGGGATGGGTGGAGGGTGCTGGGAGGGGGGCGGGTGGTTGTGGGGGGCGTGGTGTTGGGTGCTGGTGGGGCGCCAGGCCGGCCCGCTGTGCCCCGTGCCGCTGCGCTGGCCTAGGTTTCGTCGGCTGTGTTGGTGTAAGTCGCCCCCGGGCCCTGGACTGGTTCTTCTGCGTTTGGCTCTGGTGGGGCCATGGTGGTCGTTCTTGGGTTGCTGTAGCTGCTTGGGGTGATCTGGGGGCTTATGTTGCCATTGTTGGGTCCGGGATGGCTGCCCCGTTCTTAGGTGGAGGTTTCACGCATGCCAGATCCACCACTCCAGCACCTATTAAAACTCGTTTAGAGAGTCAACCCCGCACACAGATCTCTGAGTTAGTGGAGGTTGCTGGGTCAGTGCTTGTGGCTCTCACTATGCTCTCTCTCTTTTTCCTCAGATCTGAGAACTTGGTGATCCATACTTTCCTCTAGAGACGAATGTGAACCTGGTGTATTGGGACAACTCTTGGTGATGATTGGATGGAAGGGGTAGAATTAAGGGGCACAAATAAATCCATTGCACTTTCTTCTCAGAACACTGTGTATTTGTCACTTTTTGTTTGTCCATGTTGTATGTTCACTGCGGTGTGCACAGCCCTCTACGGCGGTAAGCAGGTAATAAAATCAATAAAATAGGAATAGGCTAGGCTGCCAAGAGGGCAGGTGACGGTCACAATCACTATAAGAATAAAAATTGCATAGAACTCCAGCAGTGACTGACGTTATGTCCGTCACTGTGGAGCACGAATGCAGACATGGTAAAAAAAAAAAAAAAAAAAAAAAAAGAGGAGCAGTGTGGGGGAACTACTTTACTTTACTTTAAAATGCTGCTGATGTGTTGTTTACCTTGGTTTCCATCTGAATTTGGTATTCACAGCCGTCATTATAAGGATCACAGTCTTGCAAATAAAGCCATCTGAGTTGAGTTCAGTTAAAAATACACATCAACGCTGATTCACTTTTACTTTTCATGGTAGGTGTATAAAGATACCAAGAACAATTTAGAACCTTTTGATGATGATCCAGATCTCCATGTGGATGGCGTAAATCCAATTAGGAAGGGAATGAGCTGCTTGGTGGAGGTCTAGCCATCCATCCATCTATCTATCCACGTTTAGGGTCACAGGAGTGGCTGGAACCTATCCCAGCTTACTATGGACGAGAGGCGGGGTACACCTCGGATGCGTCGCCAGCACATTGCAGGGATCTATCTACTATTACCAAGTGATGATTTTTTCTTCAGAAACTCAATCATTTGGTAGACTTGTGTATGTGTAAGTACAGGCAACCGATTAATTCTTCAAAACTGCAATAGATGACTTGGTGACATCCTTGGATGTTGGTCAAAGCATTGAACCCCAAACATGAGTGGATGAAGAGCCAGTGTTTAACACTGTTATGTAGATGAGTTGAGCAGATTCAGGACAGCAGTGATCAGCAGGAGACAGCCAAAGAAGCCCGTACCCAGCATGCACACATACAAATACAGAGGCAAAAGGAACAGAACAAGCAGACCACATCCTCATTATATAGGCCTTTATAGTGTAAAATCACAAGCGAGGGGTGTCTCCAATGGACATTTTGTGACACACCCCATCCCGCCCCCTCACGCAGATAGAGCGGACTCAGACAAACATTGACCAACATGGAGGAACGCTCATGGAATACAGTCGGAAGCTGACAGATTTCCCTGCTGTTTTCTCTGAACCGTTTTTCAAGGATACCAATACTTTGCTGAGGAGCGAAGGATTTGGACCAAATTGGTGGACTTAAGGACTGCCAGAACAATATAACTTTCCCTACAATCATGCCATCATGTCAAGACTGAAATTATATATAACCATTTAATATGCGTTCAGTCATTCACTGTTTGGCTTGGTGAGCAAGTTAGTTTTTTCTGCACCCATTAGGCAAACATTGTATCATACGGTGTTGCTTGCAATGCAGATTATAGATGTCAGAACAAAACACAGCCAGTGGATTCTAGCCTGTTGCCAACACCTATCTTGTGCTGACATCGTCTACACTATTCAGTCTTGGCAATAAAATCCTGCAAATAACAGCGTGTTAAATACAAAACCCAGCCAGTGCATCAGACAATTCTTTGTCACTAAAGAAACTGAATGTATGGAAGAGAAAATGGAAAAGCTTTCATGAGCTGGGGATGGGTTGGATCACTTTTGCGTAGCAATCTGTGAGTGTTACATAACATGATTGTTTGTATAAATGTGGCAGGTTATTAAAGAGCGAGCTGGCATCGCTCTTTACAGCAGCCCTGGCGTTAGGCTCGACTAACGACACTGACAGGCTGTGCTGACTCATTTCGCCTCTCCTCTTAGTTCACCGGCTTAATTCTGCAGTAATTCCACTGAAAGCTGGGATGTCACACTCCTGTGCATGTCTTGTTCTCTGTCACTATAGCCTGGCTGCCTTGAAGTTGCATGCAGTTTCTGTCTCTGTGGTGGGTATGCATGTGGCAGGAGTTGATTGTGTGTGTGTGTGTGCGTATGGGGTGGGGTCCATCTGAGTCATGAGCCTGATTGAAATGGAGCAGGAGGTCTCTCTAAGCCCATCGTCTGTTGGATGGAAGCGACGATTGGAGGGATGTAGATCATAACAGTGATGATAGCGCTTTTCCTATGACAGCGCGTGGGGAAACAGGGGTGGACATTGAAAGCCAGTCTATAAAGGCTTCTTTCAAGCTTTTGGCAAAGACCTTCCTTGCCCTCCCAAATGCACCTGCCAGGGCCGAGGGGACTCTTAGAGAACCAAAAAGGGATGCATGGAGAAGAAAAAGAGGCCAAATCTCTGAAAAAGGCAACGAGTGATAGATGGGGGGCTTAGCATGTGGCTGGCATAGCCAGCAGAAGGGGCCATCCTTTGGGTCTTTCAGTCAGTCAGTAAAGCCAGTGAGTGATGTGAACAGTAATTCTAGCAGAGCCAGTTATCGTGCAACTGATTGCTTGCTCTCATATGCATGAGGGAAATATATAGAAGGCAACCATGACCTGAAACACTCATCGTCTTCCAAAAACCCGAGACCATATGCACAGAGCCGAGAGATGTTAGTATGTTAATATGCAGTGCACAAGCCTAAATGACTGGTTATTTTAGCCCGGCTTCACAAGTCATTTTGTCTCAAAGCTTTAGAAATGATAACTCTATAATTAGAAAAAAAATCTGAAAGGATTTTGTCTGAAATATAAATGCAGAGAAACTGCAGCTTTGGAGCTTAGGTAGTAAAATCATTCACACATTTTGTGCATTAATGGTAAGTTAAGTATTAAAAAGTGAAAAAGAAATCTATTTTATTCCTTTAAATAAACGACAAAACGAATACAACAATATTTTATCACAGTTCCGGTATGATGTATGATGAGTTTTCCAATAAATGCCGGACAGAATAAAAATGCTTTGAATCATCCATCCAGGAAGGCGACGCCTAAATAAGATGCCCGAGACACCTCATCTCGTTGCTCTCAACGCGAGCAGCGGCTCTACTCCACGCTCCTCCTGGATGAAGGAGCTTCTCATCCTGTCTCTAAAGGAGAGCCCAGCCACCCTATGGAGGAAGGTCGTTTCAGCCACTTGTACCCGCGACCTTATTCTTTCAGTCACTACCCAAAGCTCTGAGCTTTCGTCTCAGCTCCCTCGTCTCCATGAGGGTGAAGAGAGCACAGACACAGGGATGCACGCAAGCATGTGTACACACATCTTGTGCACGTTTGCCCGGCTTGACGTTAAGCCGAGAGCTATTTCTTCCAAACGCATTTCAGTAGGTGATTACAGACCTACGCAAACTACGCAGGATTGACTGAAAGGTTTCTTTTGCTGTTTTTGGGGTTAAGGACCCAAAATCACCATGATAGTGTAGAAACATGGGAAAAGTGAGTTTGTCACAATATGGGACTGTGGTGTTGTTTGGAAATAAGGAGACAGTAGTAGTTCCAACCACTCAACTTTATCAGCACGTCCTTATAACAACTTCAGTACATCGCTCGAACATCCACGCTACCTTCTTCTTCTCTCCTACCTATTCTGTTCTCTCTCTTCTTCTGCCGTCCCTATTTCTGAGCATCCGAGTACATGCGCCATCTTGTGGCGAAAGCATAGAACACAACATTTCCTTTCTTGTAGAAAAAGTAATTTCTCCATATCTAAGAATTGCACAGTAAACACATTACATTAGCTGTAGGTTAATCACATTTGTAATTGTACTCGGTAACCAGTAAACTGCTATGTAATAACAAAACACATTTTGAGTAGAACAGATTATTACTTGTACGTATATAACCATCTGTAAGAACCAAGTTACTTTATCTTAAACCAGAAAGTACAGGTAAATCAACATCTTAAGGCATAACATAGTCCTTGTGCCAATTGGGTATGTATTTAGTACGTTGTTCTTTTGGAGACGTTTTAGTGGCACTTTTCTCAGGAAGACTACTACTGTTAGAGTCATTTTCAGTGAAAGGAGGGCAGTGGGCAAGGTGAGTAGCATTCCAAACTTTTCCATCACTCAGCAAGAATGAGTGTGTACCCACATTTTTCTCGACAGTCACTGGAGGAGTGAACCTGGGGTGTGCTTTTGGAACGTGTTGAGGTTTCCTTACCCTCACTCTCTCACCAGGTCGAAAAGAAGGTTTCCGTGCACTACGTTTGGCATCAGTGTAATGTCGCATTTTGTCTTGACGCTTGCGTACAGTCTCTCGAGCAAAATCATCCATGGCAGATGTGGAAGTTGGCAAGGATAAAATGTCCAATTTAGTACGCATTTTACGTCCGTACATAAGTTCATAAGGAGAAGTAGCAGTAGTTGCATGAGGTGTCGCACGGTAGATTTGAAGCCAGTTAGTAACAGCTTCTTTCCATGGTTTGGACTGTTGAATGACAGTTTGAATGCAGGATCTGAGAGCACGATGAAATCTTTCAATGGCACCATTTGCAGCTGGATAGTAGACAGATGTCTTGCTGTGGGATATGCCTCGTGACTGGAGGAAGGAGGCAAAAGCTGCAGAGGTGAATTGTGTACCATTGTCCGTTACTATGTTCTCAGGATCTCCATGTCGACTGAAAACTGAAGACAGGAAGCAAACGACATCCTCTGTAGTTGCAGTACGAGAAAAAGCAAGTTCAGGCCACTTTAAATAATAATCAGTGAGTGTGATTACAAAGCGGCAGTCGTATGTTGCAGTTTCGAAAGGTCCAACTATGTCAAGTCCAAGTTTCTTCCATGGACCATCTGGCAGTGGTATGGGTTGAAGAGGAGCAGGGCGTGTACAAGCAGTTTTATCATTGGACTGACAGAGGACACATGAAGCAACAGCAACCTGTACTTGTGAATCCATTCCAGGCCACCAGTAGAGGTCTCTCAGGCGTTGTTTTGTGCGAACAATTCCTTGGTGACTCTCGTGAGCGAGTAGGATCAAGGTGTGACGTAAAGAGAGTGGCACAATCAACCTGGAGCCACGCAGAATGTAGTTGTCTTTACTTGAAAGTTCATCTCTGATCTTGTAGTAGGGTGCAAGCATTTCATTAAGCGATTTAATAGAAGCTGGCCAACCTTTATCAATTTGCGCACGCAGGGCAGAAAGTTCGGGGCACGTAGCACAAGCAGAATCAAACTCTGTCACTGGCAGTGATGACAGCGCAGCAGATATGTGTGCAACCATCTCAGGTTCAGCATCAGTTGTAATATCTGCAGACAGTGGTAAAGGAAGGCGTGAAAGACAGTCAGCAGTATAGTTTTGTGTACCAGGTCTGTAAACAACAGCATAATCGAAACAGAGTAAGCGTGCAGACCAGCGGGCAATGCGCATTCCAGCACGTCCTATTCCTTTGGTGCTGAGAAGAGTTGTCAAGGCTTGGTGGTCTGTACGGAGTGTAAAGTGTCTTCCCCATAAGTATGTTCTCCATTTCTCTGTTGCCCACACACATGCAAGCGCTTCTTTCTCAACTGTGGAGTATTTGCGTTCAGTACTGGTAAGTGTACGCGAGGCAAAAGCAACAGGTTTCTCTGTACCATCTTGTTGAACCTGTGCGAAAACAGCTCCCAGTCCATAGTCACTAGCATCAGTTGAAATTATTATTTGTAAAGCAGGGTCAAATAGGACAAGTGCAGGACTGTTTACAAGGAGTTCTTTTACCTTCTCAAAGCTGTTTTGTGCCTCAGATGTCCATATGAAGGAGTCTTTGTTATTGGCGCAGTCTCTCATGGGTGCAACAACTGTGGCAAAGTTGGGAAGGAATTTAGAGTACCATGAGACAAGTCCAAGGAATGACCTTAGAGTAACAGCATCTGATGGGGGTGGAGCTTTTGTCACCGCATCAATATGATCTTGGTCAGGGAGGATGCCATCTGCAGTAATGACATGTCCCAAAAAGCGTAAGCATGGTTTTCTGAAATGACACTTGTTGTCATTTAACACCAGTCCAGCTTCTTTCAATTTGCGGAGGACTGTGTACAGGTTTTGGTCATGTTCTTGTAGATTGTTACCGTAAACAATGAGATCATCCAAGTAGTTTTGAACACCAGGGATGTCTTTGAGAATTTCAGCCATCATCTTTTGAAAGGCTGAAGGAGCAGATGCAAGTCCGTAAGGCACTCTACAAAATCTGAATAATCCATCATGCGTAATGAATGCAGTGAGATCCCTGCAATCTTCATGAAGCGGAAGTTGGTAGTATGCATTAGCCAGGTCTATTGAAGAGAAGACTTTGGCACCATGTAGGTTTGTGAATAGCTCGTCTATATGAGGGAGTGGATAGCAATCTGTAATCACAGCTTTGTTTGGTTCACGGAGATCTGCACACATCCTTATTCCACCTGTTTTGCGTCCTGTAACGACGATAGGTGAAACCCAGGGTGATGCATCAATCCTCTCAATCACGCCAGCTTTCAGTAGGCGATCAAGCTCAGCTGAAACAGAAGATCTGACAGCAAAGGGTAAACGTCTCAGTTTTTGTCTCACAGGCTTGACAGTGGCGTCAATTTTAACCTTATGAACAAAGTTTTTCACGCAGCCTATGTCAGGTGAAGTACTGTTTTGAGTAGCTGCAGATTCAGTAGTCATCACAGAGGATTCTGGAGGCAGAACAGTGTTACCTTTGATGCATATTTTCAGTGCTTTCATTAGATCTCTTCCCAGTATAGATGTTCCTTTGTTCACTACAAAGAAAGTTTCTGTGGAGGACACGGTTCCTCTGCTCACTTTAACACTGAGGCAACCCAGCACTGGAATCTTCCTCTTTGTATAAGTAACAAGCTGCATTTCAGGGGTCTGTAGTGCTGTATCACTGAAGCATTTCTTGTATGTATAGTACGGCAAGATAGACACAGCAGATCCTGAATCTACCACAAGGCTCAAATCCACCTTTGGAGAAGCAGAAGTACATGCAGTAACATCGCAGTGAATTTTGTTCGGTGCATGGCTAGCATCTCTTAGGTACAGTACAGTCACTTTTGGTAACTGTATCTCATGCACATCACTTGTCTTAGCAGAGCGGCAAACGCGAGCAAAATGGCCAAGTCTGGAACAGGACTTACATTTTGCCTTAGCAGCTGGGCACTGTGGATAGTTTGCCAGGTGTCGATCTGAACCACACCTGAAACAGGTCTGAGCGGGTGAAGCAGTAGCATTTGAAGGCTTACTTGGACGTCTGATTTGTTGACTCGTTTTCTTGTATGGACGCTGTTGTACGGCCTGTACTGGGGCAGTGTGGTCTGTCGCCATTGTTTTAGCTTGATGGGCAGCAGATTCCAACTGTGTAGCAATTGTAATGGATTTATCCAGAGTCAAATCAGGTTCAAGCAAAAGTCTTTCTCGAATGCGAGAGGTAGTGACGTGTTCGATCAACTGGTCACGTATCATCTCATCCATTTTATCCTCAAAATTGCATTTTGAAGCAAGATCACGTAAAGCAGCCACATATTGCAAGATAGTTTCATGAGATGCTTGTTTCCTCTTTCTGAAAGCATGCCTTTCCACAACAACATTTACTTTTGGAGTAAAGTGTTTTTCCAAAGCCGCAACCGCTGACGCCATTGTATCACCTGTCTCTGGTAACGAGTAGAACAGACGTTGTCCCTCAGTCCCCAGACAGTGAAGCAAAGTAGCTCTCTTGCGCACTTCATGCCAGGAATTTGCATTTATTACCAGCAAGTTGTTGTTGAACATCCTCATCCACATCGCGAACGGCATAGTCGGCTCTCCCGGACTCGGCAAAAATGGAGGCGGTGGTGGCACGTTAGCAGCCATAGCAAAAGCCACGAAGCAAAAACAGGAAAAACTCACGCAGGTTCCCTCGTCGCCAATTTGTGGTGTTGTTTGGAAATAAGGAGACAGTAGTAGTTCCAACCACTCAACTTTATCAGCACGTCCTTATAACAACTTCAGTACATCGCTCGAACATCCACGCTACCTTCTTCTTCTCTCCTACCTATTCTGTTCTCTCTCTTCTTCTGCCGTCCCTATTTCTGAGCATCCGAGTACATGCGCCATCTTGTGGCGAAAGCATAGAACACAACAGGGACCTTTAACCCTTATGTTATGTTAAGGGTCAATTTGACCCATTTCAGTTTTCGTGTTGACAAAAGTACTGGTTATCCTTTCTTTTTCGTCATACAATTTTGTGACTTTTCCTCATCTTGGGTCATGAACTGGACACATTGATGTGTAGTACAATGTCTGTGCAGAGTTTGTATACAAATATGATGTTGGGGTCATTTTGACCCAGACACTTTAATGTGGGTAAGAAGCTGTTCAGATCCAAAATAAATATTGATGTCTTTGATGTTCTTTATTTAGATTGCCCAATTATTTGTATTTTGACTGCCTCTGAATAGCTATTTCGACACAGAGACCCAGGTGTGAGTAGAGGAGGAACTTTTTCTCCCTTGTCCTTGTCACTGTTCTTATGTCATCTCTTTGACAAACACACCAAAAATGAGCTCCAGAAGGTTTACAGTTGATGCTACTTTGGCTTTAGTGATGCAGAGGAAGAGATTTCAGAGACCGAGGACAATGTTATTGATGATCCAGATTGTCAATTTTCCTCCAATGAGGAGGATTCAGAGGACGAGTCTGACATTGTCTCTCCATCAGATGAAAACCAAGGAATGTAGCAATCATCATCCACAGAAGGGACATGCATCTAAAGATGGTAATATAAAATGGTCAACAGCACCACACCAAAGCCGAGGGAGACTGTCATCAAAATGACTCCCGGTCCTACAAGATTTCCTGTCACACAAGTTGATGATATTCAATCAGCATTTCAGCTCTTCATATCCCGACCAATAGAGAAGATTATACTGGACATGACCAATTTGGAGGGAAGGCGTGTATTTCAAGACAAATGGAAGCCACTGGATCAGACTGACTTGCATGCTTACATCTGAATTCTGGTATTAGCTGGAGTCTACAGGTCAAAGGGAGAAGCAACTGCAAGTCTGTGGAATGAAGAGAATGGAAGGCCAATCTTTCGAGCAACAATGTCTCTGGAGACATTTCACATGATATCTCGTGTGATCCGATTTGACAACCGCGACACCAGAGCTGTTGGACGTTGAAAATCTGAGGAAATTGAGCAAGTCAAATGAAAAAAAAACAGTATTCATGAAGAGGGAAAAACTTTAAATAGTTCTTAAATATAGTGTTGGAATTAAAAATATATTGTATGTCTCTTTTCTAAATGTTCATATCATCTAAAATGAAGATGTTATTGGTTTAACCTGTTTTTTTTTTACTGTTTTGAGTGAATTTACACAGTGTGGGTCAAAATGATCCTAACATAAACAACGTAATTATTTTTCAACATAAAACATGGGTTAAGGTCATGTTGTTACTATTTATATTCAACCTGAGGCCAATCTAGGATCTATGTGTTGCTTAGCTATATATATAGCTCTATTTTTTTGATATTATTTTCTGTACATGCACTGGTTAATGTTCTACTCATGCTTTACATTTTATCTGAATCTGAAGAATGACAGAGACAGCAATCATATCATTGTGCAACCCTGTGTCTACAATGCAACAACAACAGCAACACCAAAAATCAGCCTCACTTCTTAAATACTTGATTTACGTCTTTTATTAGAGCAGATGAGTGTTTTTTACACTTTCAGTTATACAAACCATAATAATCATGTTACGGGTTGCTCTATGGCGTGTTCCTGAAGGTGCATCACGGTTGACCTAAATAATGAAGATGATGAATAGGTGGACACACAGGTTCAGAGTAATCACACCACACACCTGACTTCTCTGAGCTCTCTGGGTTCAAAGCTCTCGTCCAGTGTGTGTGTGAGTGAGTGAGAGAAAGAGAGAATGCGTGTGTGCGTGTGTAGGTGTGTGTGTGTGTGCACACCTCCACCCCCAACATTCACCTGTGCCTCTGACATTTTCACACACAAGTAGACACACCCCACCTTTCTCTTCTCATCTTCCCTGCTCGTGATCCCTGGTGCCTTCTCCAAAAAGTAAAGAGCTATTCTCAGAGCAAGGTAACAATCAACATGGCTAAGATTGTTAGCCTCAGCTTTCCCCGCAGGCCAGGCGCAGAAAATAACTTTCCCTTTTCCCTGGCATCTGCAGATACTGGATAAATGAAGACATACAGCCCCCAGGTCCAGTGGCCTGCTCAAGGTAACCTTTGCTGTCAGCACACATTTGCTAATGCTGCCTATTGTGGGGGGGGCAATGAGAGAACAGAAAATAATACGTCACAAAGGTAATACGGCTCGCTTGATATATTAATATATATATAGGGCTCTGCCTGATCCCATTTCATTTCCATGAGTAATTTCACATAGGCGAAATCCACCTTGGATTTTTCCATGTGTTGCGGCTTTGCCTGACTTCAGCAAGGGTCATTCCAGAGTTGACAGATTTTACTGTGTGTCGTGGCATTTTCTCTCTATGCCTGAGGAGGCAATGTATTACATTTATGAAGGGACAGTCAAATAAATGCAATCTGCCAATGTTGTTTAGATTCCTATTTTCTTCTGAGACTCGTTGAAAACACTTCCACAGGTGGGGGGTGGCCAACCTTTCCTAGACAGCCAGGAGGTCATAGAGAGAAACACATTCTGGGTCTGCACTCATTAAGCCAATAATCAGTCGTCTGATCAACCCTCTCAACTTTCTGAATATAGATGACTGAATATTGATGCAAAGGGGCAGAAGCATTAAAACACTAATGGGAGGATGTCCTTCTACTGATTTTACCATTTTTCACATGTAACCCAGCAAATTAAATGTCTCAAATTATTTTCCAATTCACGTAAAAGCCAGAAGCTTGAACGCTGCATTCATCATGAATATAAAAGCAAACCATTATCAGAATGTCTACTTTAAAACGCCAGGATCATTAAAAGGAAGATATCACAAACTCTCCCTTGCAGGACTAATCATTCTCATTCCTGAAAGCACATCTAGAAGTTGTATTAATCACTCCCAAGTCCCACTCTAAGGCGTTTAGGTCCAGTTTTCAGTTTCAGTGCAGTTTCAATGATTGAGTCGCTACACAAGTTCTGGTGTAGTTGAGAACAAACTCTCTGGTGATAAATTTAGGAGCACGTCAGTCACCTCCAGTCACTTCAGCATCACTCATCCACTTTACCAGCAGAAAGCAGCATCAACATAACGGTATGCAGAATCTGGATGTAAGTCTTCTCCATGCTTGTCCATCCTGCTGTCAGAATCCCAAGAGTGAAAATGTAAGTGTATGGCAGAGGGCTGGAAAAGCTGTGGTGGACATACAATGAGGAATTTGTTTTGTCCGAGACTTTTAAAATAAGCCAAATGATGAGAATCTATATATCTGATGAATTGTTCTGCATTTTTACTAAATGCAATGTAATGTTTTAATATATTGCAAGAGATAATGCAATATCAGATGACAATTTGATACTGTTTAATAAAACAACATAGCTTTTTCGCATATACGTGCAGACCACATGCAAAACTGTTAGATATAAATACATCTAAAATATAGCTAGATATTATTATATCAGTGTTACTAACTGCAGGCTCTCTCCTCATGTTAGCTGTCACTGTCAGGAACAGGCAAGAGTCACCTTGATTCTGTTTCTATGGTTGCCAGAATGCTCTTTTCTGCTCTGCTGCTTTCTCATATTGAAAGGTTCCATTGCATGATTAATGTAATAAATTCATTTGTACGTCTTGTTGTTTTTCTCAGTTGCATAAAAGACAACACAATTTATCATTTGTTTATGTTCAGCGATTCCTAACATTATTTGGAACAAGAACCGGTGTCATTTGAAACAAGATTTTCACAGACCAGCGGGTGTTGGGGATGGGGGGGAAGGAAGTTGTTTGAGCCCACCAACAACTTCCTTCCTTCGATCCTTCCTTCCATCATCCATCCACCCATTATGTTTCTTGTCTAAGGATGTTCATTTTAAGCCCACCAACAGCTTCCCTCCATCCATTCTTCCCTCCCTTCTTCCATCTGTCCTTCCATACCTCCATCCTTTCATTTCTTCCTTCCTTCCTTCCATCCATCAATCATTCCATTTGGAGTAACACATGCAGCTCAACGTCATGTTTTTGGAGGGGGGAGGAAACCGGAGTACCCGGAGAAAACCCACACGTATGCGGGGAGAAGATACAAACTTCACACAGATTCAAAAACCAGTACTTTCGTGCTGTGAGGTGACAGCGCTAACCACTACACCACTGTGCCGTCCTACCAACAACTTTTTAAAGAATAGTTGTAAAGTAATTTAGACAAAAAAGTAGATTATAGATCTAATTGACAAAAAAAAAACGTTATTCATTATTTAGATTAAATCATAATGCTGTGACAGATTTATGCTTTTGGACTTAGAACACAGGACACGTGTTAATAACAATGATGGAGAGATGGTTTGTACTGCATAGAGAATAATTTCCCTAGTTATACGATCCAAGCTTTGACCGAGATAACTTTGATGCTTATAATGCAGTGCTAACATAAAACAAAAACCCACCCCTGACTATTCCTACCAGGCCTTGATTATCAATATATAAATAAAAACTTAACCTTAACTATTGATATTATATAAAAAAATATCCATTCTATTTTTATTGAAATTGTTTTTGTTGCTCTCCAGTCATTGCTTTTGGATTCAGGGTTTATAAATGTATCCATGCATATGTCCTAAGAAATTGTTGGGTCCAAATTGACTGGAGAAAAAAAAATAAAAAGATCAGCATGTAATATTTAAATCACAAATGCATGGCCCATGCAGCCACTTGTAGACAATGTAATGTAGTATTAAACTCAACTGCTTGGGCGAGGCGATAGCATTAATGTTTCCAGTTTTGCAAAAAGCAAATAAAATGTCCGGAGAGATTGACAGGGCAAGTGACAAAAACACATTACAGATTAAATTGAATATCTGAAGCAAACCTGTTCCTATAGTCTCTACTTTTGTTCCCTTCAACCGTCCTGTTTTCACTAATGTCAACTTTTGGTCATTCTTTACATTTATTCCATCCCACACCGTCTCGCTTATCTGTCTCTCGTCCCTCGCATCCCTCTTTTTGTCTGTCTGACAACAGTAGCGCTCCTTTGGGAAGTAATTAGGGAAAACGCAACAGAGACACACACACAACAGCTGCTGAAAGCAAGGCTTTCAGTACTTTCCACTTTGCCTCCCTGCGTTACAATAACAAGCGGTTTGGCCAGGGGAAGACGAGGATGAGGGATGGAATGCAGGAACCATTAAATTGTCTCAGCCCAAAATTAGCAGCACAGGGATTCTGATTTATTGCACGTTCTTGTATCATCCGAGGGAAGCCGGACCATCCTGGGCTCACACAGCCAATTGACAGACCTCAACACAGAAGCGGCACTTGAAGTGAAGAGCATATGAAAACTGAATGACAATATCCAAACGGGAAAAATTTCAGGAACGTCAGACAAAGCCAAAGTTATTTGTCTTCCTGTAGTCACTTTGTTGATACACTTAACTGCACATACACTTATTTGCTCTGTGCCCACCACTCTGTGGGGTGGTAAGCACAAGCAGAATGAGATTAGCCCTTAGTAAATCCATAGGATGCTTCATTGCTTTTCAGTTGACCTCATTCCCCATGGGGTTATTCAAGTGTTGTTCATCATGTAGCATGGTCATTTTGTCCCCTCCCTGCACACTCCGAGCGACCCAGTTTTAATATTCCACTTTAGAGAAGGTGGGGACTGTTGCTGATCATGCACCAAATTCTCACAAAAGCCTGGTCAGTGATGAGTTTAATCAGCTAATGTATCAAATAGGGAATTGTTTGGATGTGTGATCAGTTCAATATGCGTCTCCAATAACTATACAATTTATTATAACTTTGGATGATTGAGGTTTTTTTTAGGTTACGACAGCAAATAGAAGTCAGTACAGAATTCAGGGGGGATTTTTTTTTTTCATGAATCACAGCTCTTTAAATCAATAATAGTTCCATCAAATGCATCCACAGAAATTAGTAATAATAATTGAACATGCTTGGAGGCCACTGGAGGCTCTGGTGACCTTTAAAGGATACATGCTATGAACCCCAAATTACAACACTTTGTCTGGGTACCTTCGGTTGTGTTGCACATTGTTTGCATCATAATCTTTGTGTTGTCTGTTTATCCAAGCGGCTATCCTGTAATATGTATCTGGTGCATGTGGGTGGCCTTTAAAATGCTTCCAATGGGCTCAAATCTGAATCTGAACCTTTATAGTATCAAATATTGTACTGTGGCTACAAGATGAGGCATCTTTCATAACATTTATCAAATGAGAGCATGCAGATCATAAAACAAATTTCCATACTGGATCAGCTGAAGCCCAGCCCCCCCCCCCCCCCCCTCCCCCTCCCCCAAATGATAATCAGGCTGCAAGTGGAAATTGGGCCACTACTGGCTGAAGAAGAAGAAGAGGAGGAGGAATGTGCATCCAGAGGTGGAGGTTAGAGAGTTAGATGAAAGTGAGACTAATACTTTGAATGCTGATAACATGACTGGCAAAGGGAGAGATTTAGATAATGTAGTAGTAGTAGTAATCATTTTTATTTCAGTCAGTATCTTAAATGAGAACAAAGAATTAAAATTCAAAGAAAAACAACAACAACATAACAATGACTGAAAAGGTATTGGCTGAAGTGAAACACTTATTAATGCCAAACCCTTATTACAGCTCGGTACAGGATGTGAGGGCGAGGAGACCGGTTTATACATCGTGTTTACAGGAAACTAAGTGAAAGGAAGCTAAGGCCAGGAAATTCGAACTGTGGAGCCATGGCGTGGATAGGAGGAGAAATGGCGTTGGAGTCATTCTGAATGAAGCATATTTTGAGAGTGTTGGAGGATAAGTGAGAATCTGAAAGGGTGATCTGTGTGAAGTTGGACTTTGAAGAGGTGATGATGATTAGAGCAAATGCCCCACAGGTTGGTTGTGAGATGAAGGAGAAAGGCAATGGCTGGAGTGATTTAGATGAGGTGGTGAAGAGTGTCCCCAAGCATGAAAGAGTGGTGACTTCAATGTTGGTGAAAGAAGCAACGTTAATGAGAAAGTAATAGTGACATTAATGGGAAGGATGCGGAAGGACCGATTGGCCAGACAGGGGGACTAACCTGAAGAAGATGTGCAGCAGCTTAGGGCGATGAAGAATGCAGATGGAAATGTGCCGACAAGTGAGGGGGGTTCCTTGAGAAGGTGGATTGAGCATTTTTAGGACCTAATGACTGAGGTAAATCAGGAAGTCAGATTAATAAGGATGAAGTAAGGACAGCACTGAAGAGGTTGAAGAGTGGAAAGGCAGTCGGTCCAGATTATCTACCGGTGGAGGCAGTGAAATGGCAGTGAGGTGCTTAATCAGATTGTTAATCAAAAACCTTGGAAAGTCTGAGGATGATGGAAAAGTGGAGGATGAGTGTATCGATTCCAGTTTTTTAAGAATGAGGGTGGTGCAGAGCTGCAGTAACTAAGGGACATAAAGTTGTTGAGCCGCAGCATGGAGTTATGAAGCAATATAAATATAAATATAAAGGTGGTGGAGATCTGTGAGCAGCATATGGTTTCATGCTGAGTAAGCATTTTACAGATGCAGTCTTTGCTTTGAGAATGCTGGTGAAGTGCAGAGTATAGACCAGGGAGTCATGGTGAGTTTGTGTATTTAGGCGTCTATGATGGGGTGACAAGACAAGAATCATGGTGTGGTATGATGCATTTCAGAGTGGCAGAGGCATATATGAGGGAGGTGCAGGATCCAAACGAGTACAGTGTGACAGCAGTGAGATGCATTTGTGGTTTGAGTCAGATAAGGATAGTTTCTGAGCCTTTTCTTGTATCCAATGGTGATGGACAGGCTAACAGACAAAATTGGGCAGGAGTCTCCACGGACTATGATGTTGGATGATAACATTGGGCTCTGTAGTGAGAACAGATGGCTAACAATTGTGAGCATGTTTGTCAGGTGGTCTTAGGCCTGATGCCAACATACCTCCACTTTGGTTTTGTTTAATGCGTTAATGATATAGTATTATATAGCTTGCATGTTATGTCTAAGGCCACTATGGTTAAGTGTCTGATTATTTTTTTTATCACTAAAATTAATTACAGTGATCCCGCCCTCAAGGCACAATAACTTCCCATGATTGATTATTTAGATCTCTTGACAATGCACTAACAGGACCAGGAGGAATGTAATATTCATCAATGATGTTTTTCTTACACATTAAAAAGGCCGGGCACAGTTCAAGTCTGTCTGATGAATCTTAAACTGATTCGTGCATAGAGAGATTTGAAAGGAAACTATTAAATAAAACACTGCATTTTAAAGGTTCATATTGCTGGATATATAACAGTATAGCCTACAAGGACCAGGAAAGGCGTAGTGAAATGTTCATGAAGGTGCATCATGTACCATGCAGAAATGTTTTTGCCAAGAGATGCATCTTTGAGGAAGAGTGGACGTGTTGCTCGAGAGAATCGTGGCCCCCGAAGCAAAATAAAGCAAAAAAATAATTTCACAACTCAAGAAATGTGTCAAAGGCGGAGGCCAGAAATACACACTTCATTGAGTAAAGCAAAAGAAAAATACAACAGACCAGAAAGGAAGGAGGACGTGAACCGTCTGATTTGTCAAACCAACATGTAGATTTTTATACAATAATTGTGGCAAATCTAAAGTGGAACATTTCCAAGAAATGTGGGTGAATGCAATGAAATTCCACAAGAACAGTTCACCTGAATTGTTAGAATATTAGGCATTAAAGTTACTATACTGAGTATGCCAGAACTACCTCTTTTTCACTCATTGATGCCCTACAGATGCAAAGTGGGTTATTACAGAGACAATACATCTGTGGCTTGGCACAGGTATGGCAGGATGAGCTGCTGTGCATATAGACCTGTGTGAATTCTAAATATTTACACACGTTTATACAGCTCTGGATACAGACACTATGGGAACAGACCTCAACAAATATGGATTAATGACTTACAACCCAGATTTTTCTGCCCATCTGCGATCATCATATCAGCATGAATAAAGAGTGATGTTCCAACATTAACTCCCACTGACAGTGTAGATTTCCGAATCACTGGAGATTTCAATTTAAACTTTCGATCCTGACAGCTGACTCACCTGATGCAGCGGCACAAACCTGGGACCGGAGTTACTTTACATTTGTCAAACTTCAAACAATTATCTCCTCCAACACTGAAACTTTTGAATTTTGTCTGGGTGTTTTGAGCTAGATTTTGAAATTACGAATTATGATGAGGCTTCCAGAAAGCCAAAGTAAAAAGGTATTCTCATTCTTGATATTTCACATAATACACCTTTATCAGATGATGTACATTTCAATGAGGCTAATGTGCAGTTGCAGGTCAGCTGAGGATGAATAGTTGACATGTTGAACAGAGTGAGGATGAATTTGTATTTTTTCTGCAATACAAAAACAAGGCATGGACATCATCAAGGCAAGGGCTGAGGATGGATGGATTACTCATTGTGTCTTTATGGACTTTAGGACAAACTGTGCAAACATGGTTTGGATAGACTTACTGCTTATGGACACACAAACAAATGATGAAAACTTGTTTTATTTATTTTTTATTGAAACCTGGAACCGCATGTATTATTTACACTCTGTGGCCAAGCGACTGGTCCAAAGTGATGTTGTGTCCTTTTTTTGGTCTCTCATTACTGAGTTGTACACAAAAGCTGAAGCAAGCAAAGCCATGTGTGATACACTTACTGTAAAGAAAGCACAATGTTGGATCAAAGACATTAAGAAATGGTGACAAAGCAATAGAGAAAGTTCTCCTTAGTAGTCTTCAACTTTTAAGCACTGTTTAGCCCATAAGCAACGGTTAAGCAGAGCATGCAGGTGGTCCTCACTTAAGGACGTGCTCATTTAACGCATCTCGGAGTTACGGTGGGCTTTCAGAAATGTAAAAGTGGTATGTTTTTAACAACAAAACAAATGCTGGTTCGAGGAGTGGAATGCACTGGCTAATACTTGTAAAATACTTTTTGTTTCAAATTTCTTTCCGTTCCACATGTTTATCCAAAGTTTTTACATTTTTGAATCAACTGATTCCTCCTTAACGCATTTTTTCAATATTTTCAGAAGCCGTAAGGGGTGGAATAAAATTGTCAACTTTAAATTGGTTCTTATATGTTGCTCTAGTCTCGCCAATGAAATTAACACATCTTCGGGACCTACAGTCTAGGTCACTAAATATATTCCTAGCCATTCACCAAGTGCACAGATCACAGCCTGCGTGGCTGGACAGGTGTGCTGTGAACCGGCTATTCTGCTGCATGCTTCACCAGAGTTGGCAGGCTGGACGTTCCGGACGGTGTGGCAGTGAGTGCTCTGTGAGCAGAGCTGGGCCGATGTATTTAATTCCACAGGAGTGGGAGAAAGTCGGAGATCTAACTCTCTATATATATACATATACACACATAGGAGGAGGAGCCAGAGGGGCTATCATGGAAGGACAAGCCCCTGCATGGCATGCACCACAGGCAAATTGAAGCAGTAGCCAACATGGGAAAAACATACCAGTGGCTGCAAAAGGCAGGACTGAAAGACAGCACGGAGGCACTAATCATGGCAGCACAAGAACAGGCCCTAAACACAAGATCAATAGAGGCCGGGGTCTCCCACACCAAACAGGACCCCAGGTGAGGCTGTGCAAAGAAGCCCCTGAGACAATGCAGCACATCACAGCAGGGTGTAAGATCCTGTGGGACTTCCAAATCCAGACGGACAAACTGGTGATGGTCAAGGGCTGAAGGAATAGCTGGAAAACAAATGTGGGGCGTGAAGGCAGCTGTGGTGCCAGTTGTGATCGGGGCACTCGGGGCAGTACCAACCCAAGCTGAATGAGTGGCTCCAGCAGATACCAGGAACAACGCCCGACATCTCCGTCCAGAAGAGTGCACGTCCGCGAGCTTGAAGGAGACACCATAACATCCGGGATATTTATTTTAAAGGAACGGTCCAATATTGTGGGTAATTGTCTCATTTCCTTTCTTGGTGAGAGTTACACCAGAGGATTAATAACATCCTTATGTCTGCTCTTCAAAGGGACGCTGGGAAAGTCGTCGAGTGATTTGTATTCACCATTTGTCGTATATATGGAAAACTAACGGTATAATTCTTTGGTAATTTACTACAGCTGCCATTTAGCTGCTTTTTAATAATCCACAAAATGTAATTTCACGCTTACGCTATTAGAAAAAGCAGGAAGCAGTAGCATGAACCTGGAGCTGTGAATCCTTCCTGCAAGTGTTGACACAGAGGGTCACAGCAGCAGCCGTCTTGCCAATCCACAAAGCCTGCAACATTCCTGTTCAATTCTGTGATACAGCACCTCTGGGGGGAGAAGTTGGCAGCGGCAGCGCGGTGTGGGTGAATTTAAAAGCATTACAAGCTCTGGGAGCCCACACACACACACACAATAAAATAATGTTTCTTACCTGTTCTAAAAGCTCTTGAAAGAGCACATGAGGCATAATAATATTATCTGTAGTGTTTGTGATCACCGAGGTCATTGCATGGTCTCTGGGTGTAGCAGCAAAATGGCAGGAGTGTGTTGCTGATACACCTCCACCTGCAGACATCTGTCCATGATCTACTGGGAGCTACTCCACTGGATCACAGCTACTGGGGGGGAGAGTGCTACATCATTGCGTTATTCAATAGTTTATTTATTTAAAAAGGATCCCCATTCGTTGATACCGTGGCATCAGCTAGTCTTCCTGGGGTCCGGGATTACATGTATCATAACATCAAATCATGAAAGCAATGTACCGTACATATACACACTACACATACACACTACACATACACACTACACATACACACTACACATACACACTACACATACACACTACAGATACACACTATACATACACATTACACATACACACTACAGATACACACTATACATATACACAGAACATCATATCAGTCTACCTCAACAAACATTACATTCATGCATTCGTCACCAAAACCATCTCCCAAAAGGGCATCCAGAAAACAGGACAAACGTTTAATTGGTCATTACAGGACCATTGATCAGCTGTAAGTAATGCTTTCTTAAATTGTATTTGAATGAGGTTTTGTTGCTGGAGTGATGGATGTGCAGAGGGCAGCTATTCCACTGAGTGATAGCACGATAAATAACTGTCTTTTTTACAGCATTAGATTTTGGGTGAGGTCACGTGAGTCGGCCTTCACCTGCTGCTCTAGTACAATGACTGTGGACGTCACTGCATTTGACGACTTGACTCCGGAAGAACTCAAATAAATGCTGTTGCTGGAGAATGTAACTGTGTTTATTGCCAGTCTGTCCTCAACTGGTAACCATGATAATTTACGATGCACGCTGTCTATGCTCGTTCTCGGAGGGCAATGTAGCACTAGCCTTGCTGCTCTGTTTTGGGCTGTTTGTAATTTCTTCAGAATACTTTTTGATGCAGATGACCAGACAGGTGAGCAATAGTCCAGGTGGCTTCAAATTAAACATTTAACAACTTGTCCAAGAATGTGTGCTGGAACAAAAGAAAGAATAGTTAAGTCTCTACAGTAGCCTGGCAATGAAGCAGCAATCGGTCAATGTGAAGGGGGGAGCGGAGACGGTATTAACCTCTACAAACTGCTAGAAACAAATAGTCCTCTCACCAGATGCCGACGATGACACCTGCTGAAACTTTTCAGCGACACTGACAGCATTTCTCTTTTACAGATCGGCATCATTCCACACGCGTTGATGGCGCTTTCCATTGACGTCAGCGTTGGAAAACCAGGCGTTAAGTCAAATGAAGATCACTGTTTAGTTCCTTGTTTTTATTTTTCATTTTAAAGAAAGCTGCATTGTTACAGGTTCTGACATTTTGTGTTCACTCTTTTTCCTCTTCTCCTTTTTTTCTCCTCTGTGGCTATCAAATGTGTCAATTGAAATTACTCATTTGTGCACTACAAGTATATTTGAATGAATATACTTTATGGAAAATGGTGTCATCCAGTTAGCAACATGACATATGCTGATTATAATCTTGTATGAAACATTTAAATGTCTATATTTGCAGACAACTACAGTGTGATATAAACGTTTGTTTACTGCGTATAAATACTAATTATGGAGCCATAATATAAGGTTTTACCCTATATAAACCACAACATCAAGAAAATATGAATGGAAGTGTCAAATTAGAAACAGTAATGCGTTTATTAAAATCCAATGGAGGATCATACTTTGAAGGAATGCCACCATGTATTGATTTATTTTTAATGTTTTTTTAGGACAGCTACATTATTTGGTGGAATCAGACAGGAAAAAGATTGCCTCAGGGCAGGCGTAACTCTCATGTAACAATAATAAATAAATACATTCATTAGGAGAAAACACAAAGCCATCTAACACACACCCAGCCTACATTTATGACTCAGTCTCACTCTGATTATTAAAAACTAGAAAGGAGCCTGGCCCAATCCTCAGCAGGGCAGCTAATGCATTGATCATAAAAAGGGTAATCTCCTGAAAACAGCTAAAAGGTCAAAATGGCGGGACGCTGTCTGTTAAATATGAAAATCTTCAACTTGTCTGCCATTATAATCACAGTATGCCATCTCATGCACTGCCTGCAGACAATTAGTATCTGGATGGGAATATGTCAGATGGAGCAAATGAAATAAATGGAGTATTACCTGGTGAAGTATTTCTATTCAGAGACATATAGTTGTCTGAATTGGGCTTTTCTTATGTGCATACGAGTGACGCTGCATAAAAAAAGCATAGTTGAAACCCACGTCAACTAAACAGCATTGTTTAGTTTGATCAGCTCTTTAATTTCATGAGGATAACATCCAGGGTTAAATGTGAAAGTTAATCGTGCCAAAATACAAGATTGTTGTCTTTTAAAGACATGTATGAAATTATGTTTTAATACCTCACAATGTGAAGACACATCCCAGAACCCTACATCCGCTGACCTGCAGGATTATCAGCCACACAAGCAATTAGAACAATATGACATGCTTATGACATATCACACACACACACACAGACACGTCATGTGCTACAATGTTCCATGGCCACAATAAAAGAAAGCACCGATTTCTAAATTCAAACAAATATAAGAAGTGTATGAATCAATATTGCAGTTATTGCGGTCCCTACCTTTAGAATGTATTTCTTCTTCTTTAATGTGCAACAAAGTCCTCGATTGTCAGTTTGCAGTGTTTTGTCCTGCATAATTTTTCTTAAACTTATTTAGATTGTCAGCTTCAATGCAAACCTATAGACAGCAAATAGCAAACATTTCTCTCCTCGTAAAGGAGCCAACAAACAGTAGCTGGTCAGTTAAAAACACTGTCAGCTGCAACATGGAGCTCAGAGGGTTAACATTCGTCTTCCAGAGATATTAAAACAGAGTGAAAATAAAAGCCTTGAGGTGTCAGTTGGGCGAAAAGAGGTCATGACCTGAAGGCAAGACAACAGTGCCATTTTGTAGCCGAGACAAACGACACGAAGGCGTGAGGACAGATGTCTCACTTTGCTCCAAGTTCAGACAAGATAAACCAACAAAATAACATAGAAATGTATTATTGTTGTTGTTTTTTTTCACTCCTCTCTTCTTTTCCTCAGCTTCAGGTGCCATTTGACATCATTGAGCCTGTGCATGAAACAGAGTAGATGCTGATTTCTTCCTCTTGGGCCAGTCGACCATCAGGCCTGTCTGGATGCTGCAGTTCATGCAGCGGGGGCCTTACTCTCTGACTTGTTGAGTGACTGCCTTGAAGGCACCCACTGGAGGAAATGGCAGGTTGTCACATAAAACTGCAGCGTTTTGACAGTATGAAGTGTGAAGTTCATAATCAGATAAAGTTTTTTATTGATCAGAGGTGCTGGAACGCCACCGTGCCACTCTGCCCTGCTTTAACCTCTGTCACATGCAGCAATCTTTACACAACCTCCTCATTACTCCCATCCTCCACTTAATTCTTTCCATAATCTTACACACAAATGTAATTTAAAGGTTTGGTTGCATCAAAGTACAGAAGTTCCTTTTGCTTATTTTTTCATGTCCGCCGGCTGTTTCACGCGGAGCTGAAATTCCAATGAATAAAACCGACAAGAAGAGCAATTCTGCAGCATCGTTTTCACACTTTATGAAAGATTAACGCAAGAACGAGCTTTGATCTCACTTAACCCTTCAATTACATTAATGGTATAGTGTGGATTTCTTTCTTTTTTTTACCCTCACTACTGACAAATTGCGTAAATGGCAAATCTGCTGCTTTAAAATCTCTGCTTAAGTAATAACATGGGAATTAAGCAGAAAAAGTCCAGAGGAGGGATTACACTTGAGTTCTCAGTCCAAATACTAAGTTAACCGAGAAATGAGTTTTGCTCTCACCTTTACTTCTGCCTTTGTGATCCTCAAGTCCTTTGTTGAAAGAAATTCAGTCAAAGAGATAAAAGTCATCTTCTTTCAGTCGAAGAAAAACAAGTCTCAGGTGACACGCAGTGAATCTAGCAGGAGCTGCCTTTAGTCAGTCCTATTATTTCCCCTTCCCTATATTGTTAGTTGGACTCCTGGCCTGCCTCTCTGGCTATTCAGAGTCACTGAGCTGAGAAAAGATAATAGAAGAGGAAAACAACGCAGACTCTAAAGAGAAATTGTGGATCTGGGCTGTCCTGAACTCAATCTGTGTTCTCTCAAGGGAAAGAATAGCGTGGTGTGTGTGTGTGTGTGTGTGTGTGTGTGTGGGGGGGGGGGGGGGGGACGTTAACAATCACAGGGAGGTGAATCAATGCCCAGGAGGGGACTCTTCTATTGTCCCCTGAGCTCCTCAAAGCTGGAACAGCAATCAAAAAGTTTGATGGGCAAATTAGATCTTTAGATTTGCACAAATCTATTTGGACATTTTCTCAATCTTCTGCATTCCAATGATGTCGCAACACAGGTCTCAATGGCTGCCTCTCAACCAGGGTCCCACCCCTGCCTTGGCCTGACGTTTAAACTGGGATCGCTAACTGGGATTAGATTATACGATCTTGGAGTTTGCAATTTAAAACAATTTGAATAAAAGGAAATTATTGTCGTACCTAAACTGATGGCAACAAACCCAGATATTAAAGAGCCCCCTCATAATACATTCTTTACTCTGTTGACCCCGTGAAATATGAAATATTACCATGTGCCCCCTGCTGATTGGTATTATTGATATTTATATTGTCTATTATTTGATTGCTGTAAAATAAGACACTGATTAACAACGATGTCCTCCCCAAGATGAATTCAAGTAACTTTGGTGAACTTTTTCATTCTTAACAGAATATCAGAATAGTTTATTTAGTCACATGTAGCAAAATGATCTCATATACATAATGATTAACTCTAATGATATAATGAGAAAATAATGGGCATCACACACTTTGGGATTTCACTGAGATTGTTGGACTCCCAAGGGAGCAACGGATGCGCTGCCTCGTGCGATCGAAGATGTCCAACAAACGAAATGACTGCTGAAGCGGCCTTCGTGACCAGACTACTTTACAGAAGGAATGAGTATGAACGAGGAGACGGCTGGTAGAATGACCTTCAGCGAAAACAAGAGCTGAGAACTGTTGCTATTATGTATGTCAACAGTAGCGTGTTAATGTTAGCCTAAAAGGCTGAAATATAGACTACACAGTCCTCTTCTGTAACCTTTTACTTGTGTTGAGAAACAATAACTTGGGATTCCTGTAATGTACAAACAAACTCCCCAATGAAGGTCGACAACACATTGGGCTGTTACTAGAGTTGTTCCCAATGCTGCAAGCTGCTGGAATTTTTACCTCTATAAAGTACTACTGACAAAATCTCACATTCTCCATTTCCTGTGCTCTTTTGGTATTTGTGAGTCACAAATTGTGACTCACCACGACCGCCACTACCTGACTGTGGCATGACAGCAGGCGCAGTAGGGGATATGCCATGGACAATCAAGCTGTCAGTGCAATGTTGAGTCACGTTGCAGCCTCTCCTTTGTATGGGAAATAAAGTGTTTTAAACATGTACTGCAAATTGATAATAATATCGCTAATAACACCAGGCCAGGTGCTCCTCATTTAGCAACCAAGAGTTCCTGGACGGAGCTGCAAAGGACGGGATGGAGAGGAGACGCATATCGTTAGCCTCATAGCATCATTGCCTAAGTCCCAGGCATGATGATGGGCATTTACACTATGAGGCTAACCATATTGCAGAAACTGCATCGGGAGTGACTTCGTTTGGCGCTTTCAGTTTCTAGTCATGAAATGTCAAATGCACTGCTACTGTATATAATGCAATCCAGTGTGCAAAAAGTGTTTTTCAATCGGAGTTTCAAGTTTTAAACAGTCTAACTCTGTGTGGTTTCCAATGGCGCAGACGCTGCTGCATATTACCAGTAATGAGAAACAGCTTGATAGAGATTTAATCATCAGCTCATCATTTATCTTCATAACATTGTGTTTAACTAATGAATAACTTCAAAGACGGCACCTCCACACATGGAGTCCGAAACCTGGATGATGTATTAATGTGCTCGCGTTTCTCATTTTCAGTTTGTGCTGCACTGAAGATGAAATCCGAATTGTGACCCAGGTCATGCTGCACAGACAAGATGAACATGAGGAGCAGAGCAGAGTCCTTTTATTTTATGGAAGAACATCCTGTCTGTTCAACCACTGGGATTTTATAATAACAATAAAACCAAGATCACAAATCCCTCTGGCCCCCGTAAAACAGTACAACAAATCCTTCAGGATATGACATCGTCGGTCGCTTTGGTGTGTCGAGAGTAGTGGATAATTTTTTGGAAATATGCTGCGGAGAAAATAACCAGATTTCGAGTCACTTTAAAATCTTTACATTGAAAACTAAAAACATTTGAATAGGCTAAACTATATTAAGCATATAATATATATAAGCATATAATACATATAATAATGCGGGGGAAGACTACTCCTTTGAATATGCTTGGGCTTCTTAGCCCCACTAAAAGCAGTGATTTGACTTTATTGTGAGCCATGATGAGGCTAAATTTAACAAAAAAGCACAAGAAACAAACACAGTGGCGTAGCGGGTAGCGCTGTCGCTTTCCTTGCCGCTCTTCACGCTGTCGTCTCCAATGTCTCACCGCCGATTCATTGATGCCAAGCTCACGTGCAGCAGCTCCGTTTCCTTCTTCGATAGCCAGATCGATCGTCGTTAACTTGAAAGCTGCATCATTTGCATTTCTTTGTGCGTTTTCCGTGACCCGGGTTTGTGCATGAAGCGCAAAATGACTGCGTTGAAGAGTTTAGTTTGAGTGTGTTTGATGTAATTCGAATGGTTTCATTGGTCCACTGTGACCTGCTTGATAATTTAATTGGTCTGATGTGAAGAGATCGTTGTAAAAGCCGCAGAGCTCACAGCGTGTGAAAAATGTAGCGGCTTATAGTCCGCAAATTACGGTGTGCATGACATGAAACAAAGCATGTGTGAAACAAACGAGCACAGATAGACAGGAGGATGGGAAGGTGGACAGTCATGGTAATGGATATTTTTCTCTTGTGACTTGACTTGATTATATGTGTTCATAGAATGTGTGTGGAAAATAACCACAAGATAGAATAGTGCAGCACAACAGTGCAAGTCGTGTGTGATGAAGCTTTCTATCGCCCAACCAGTCAGCAGTTATTGCATCCGTTCCACATCTGTAAGCTCTCTCCTTCAGCTTAGCAGAAAAGCTCTTTGGGAAGCTCATTTGCAAGGAACTGCTTCCCGCGTTGGAACACAGAGTGGCTTAGCCGCTGAAGCTGCTTCACTTCTGTTGTGCACCAAGTAACTTCCTGAATCACATCGTATCATATTTACAGGTGGCGTTTTCAGGGCCACTTACAGAGATGGGAGAGCAGAGAGCCCATGCGTGTTAAATCCAATTTTTTCCACATGTATGCAGTCAAAACAAGCATTCGTATTTCTCCACTCTATATCCAGTGCGGGCGTGTCGATGCTGATCTATGTTTAACCATGCAAATGTGGGGATTAAAGCTTCAGGCTAGGCTGGAGAGCAGAGAAACGCTTGCTGCTAAATTAGTAATTCCCAGAAAAATGCTTTTTTCAGGCGCGTGTGTGGAAGCACGGTCGCAAACATTGCCCGAGACCCAATTTTCTCAATATAATGTGTTTGACGTCAAGAATAAATTCTGACTCTACTGACTTGGTATGTTTCAGTAACAGGCCACCCAGCACGGTGAGTGACTGGATCCACTTCAGCATCAGTCAACCTGAGACCCAAAAGTTCCCCCCCCAAAAAAGTAAAAAAAAGAAGAAGCCCATTTTGTTCTTTTCACTGATATATTTCCCTCAAAGGTGAGTCATTTGTTCCACACCCAGACACTCTCTAATTGGATTGTAAATCTTTGGTGATAATTAATCATGCAACCTACTTCAGAGGTGCTAATGAGGAGCTATTTTAGCTGGATGACATCATCACAAATCACCTCTTGCGGCTCCAAGCTCCAGGTTTTAACCTGTTTAGGAGCATTTCTTCCTCTTGCAAGAGATATTAAATTGCAGGTTCTATGTGTTCCCTTGGCTCCCTCTGGTAGACTGAAGGAATGGCGAAATTCTCTGCTGTCTATCCTGTGTAAGCCTCTCCTTCCCTTCCACCGCCCTCACTGAGCCACCTTGGCATCTCACAGCACCTCCAAGTGGCAGACATTAAGTTAATATGTTATCCAAAAATGCTTTGCCATTTGCAAAATTAAAACTACATTATTGGCATTATTGGGGGGTGTTAAGGGTGAGTGTGGTTTTACAGCAGAACAGCATTTGTTCATAATTGCTGTGTCATAATATGGTTCTTCTTGTCCTTTTATGGCTCATTATCATGGCTATAAAATATCTCTTTGGTCTCAGATGCAGGATTAGATTCTAATCACTGATTTTAGAAAGAATTGTAGTAAGTGACTGTTACCTCACCCATCATCCTTTAAAGGGCTGGATTGGGGATTGCGTTTCTGTTACATTCATAATCTTTTCCAAACTGAACAGCAAACAACTGATTTGAGGATTAATGGATAAATGTCACTTAACTGACTGATTCTGAAAGGCTGAGAGATCCGTCAATTGGCACCATTTGTTAGTCACAGTAAATCATGAATGATGACTCAATTTCAAAATAATATCAAATTATTACCAAATACATTTTTAGGACTTTTTTTTAATTTTCTTACTAAATAGACTTATTTCCAGAAATAATATAACCTGACTAAGATCCATAACCAAGAATCATTTCTGAAACCTGCTTTAGCAGTCAAAATCTTACATCATATTGAACACCAGATGTATATTCTGATCACTGATGGCTAAGTCCTGTCAACCATCCACCCCACTGCAATGAAGACTTTGAAAAAGTAAAGGCTGTCTTTGAAAACTGAAATAATTGAGAAATTTTTGCTTTCCAGAATGATACAGAAATTATAATATTATATAATGGTGCCACTGGCAGGATTACGGTAACCTCTCAAAATTAGATATTTTCATGGTTTCAAAATAATGTTAAAAAGAGTAAAATCCTTCTTAATGTTAATGAACATATTCATGGTTACAGTAGTAATCAATTTAGTTTGGTTACTCTGTGTCTACATCTCATTATTTTTAGTCCTATTGATAATTATTAAACATGATTTAAGCTTCACATTCCAAACGAGAAAAACACTCAGAGAGCGCAGACCTCCGCCAAGCAGCTCAATCCCCTCCTAATTGGATTTACACATGGTGATCTGGATCACCAGCAAAAGGTTCTAAGTTGTTCTTGGTGTCTTTGTACACCAAACATGAAAAGTAAAAGTGAATCGCAGTTTATGCTTATTCTTCACTGATTTTAGAATCCATAAATGGAGTGTTCAATGTTCAAATGTCATATTTTTTCCTGACCTCATTCTGGATCGGATCCAGAAGACGTTTTGCATGACAGCTCATATCAGACCCCTTTATGCCTGTGATGTTTGGTGAGTGAATTGAATGAATAGCCAATTCTTTTGAAAATTATAATGGAGCTTTTTTTTTCACCAGTTATTTTTAACTTGTATATGCATGATCTGTCCAGACAAACTGAAAGCCTATAATAGACTCCTGTCAGGTGTCTAAAGGTCCCTCCAGTCGACACTAGACAACCAAGGAGCTAATAAACTTTGACTGTGCTGTCGGACTTGATGGTGGCAGAGTCTGATGCGTGCAGGCTTGAAGCAAGGATTATTGTCACCACTCTTAAGTATCTCCCTGGCAGCTGTTGGCGTATGTCCACCCAATTGATCAGACCCATCTGTCCAAGCAGGGCTGAATAATTCTATTAATGCATGAGGGAGTAAGGAGGGGGCTCCAGGCCTGTCACAGTAAATGTGGACCAATCCAACTGGCCCCATGCTAATGTGGTCTGCCAGGCCTCCCTGCGGACAGAGCCCATCTTTAGGGGTCACATAGGAGGACTCATTCTGCCCATGTTGATTCATCAAAGAGGAGAGGAGAACTGTATCTCCAGGTAATCCCAAAAACAGCCAGACAGCATGAGAGAAAATGAGGGTGAGACAATTGGAATATGTAAAACCCGGAGAACAGAAGACATGCATGGACACAGAGATGCCTCAGATCAGTGTCCAGACGGAATAAAAACAGTATCACAATGGCTACTGGATACAACTGAACATTTATTGTCCTTTCAATGCTATTAGCGTAGTGTGTGTAAGGAGTTAGCAAATATTTGTTTCCACCCATATCTTAGTTTCTGTTTCAGGAATAAACCTTTTAAATCTTAGAAAATGTGTAAAATGTGTGATATGGCATTACATGCTGTGTCATTATGAGTAAAACAAAATATACCTGTCCTTTACAGGCAAAACAATGATTATTCATCTGATGCAGATTTTATTCTCTTATATGCTATATGCGAAAGAGATCTAATCAAAAAACACGCTCGTTTTTAACTGATTTTTGAATCCATAAATGGGGTTTTCAATTTTAAAATGTAATATTGCAGTCAATGGAGTTTCAAAATGTGTTCGGAAATATTTCAGTTGATTATAGATCGATACTTACGGAATTTGACACAGTCATGTAGGGTGGGTTCCTCTATCTCATCTCCAAATTTCATTTGGATCAGACCCAGAATGAGTTCAACTGGAAATTAACACACCTGAATCTTATTGTGAGCATGGTGCATTCTAATGTAAAAGCTTGTAATTTGATAAGACTGTGAGAAGCTCATGTTTGCTACACGGATTGAATTTCTTTTTTCCCCCAGACGTCATTAAGTTATAGAGCTCTTAATCCAGATGATCAATCATCATAGAGCTATCATTCATGTGTTTGCTTCTTTAGCTCCAAGGACAATGAGGAATTTGATTTACGTATATTTAGTTTTTGATGGATTGAATTGATTTCAGCCATTACCTCTTGATTATGTTTAAAATATTGTATCCGTCCTCAATAACTTTCCATTTCATTGTTGTTTTGAGAAAAATGCTGTTAGCCAAGTGTCAAACGATAATATAACTACCAGTGAATGATGATATTCTTTTTTAGTGCTGGCCTGATTTCAAGACAGTAATAATACCAATATATCAACCGTAGCGAGGCAATTATTTATTGATCAATAAGCCTACTAAGTGTAGCTATTTTAAAATGAACATATCATTTGATTTGACAGCTTCTATAAAGAACGTAGCGTGAACTGAAATACAAATCTTTCATTTTCTCCTATACTTGCCAGGATAGCTGCCCTCCGCTGAGGAGCTCAGAACAGAACTGCCTGCAGCCCGAGCTCGTGTTGTTTTCCATTTTTATTAATAGCAACATCAGAGTACTAAATGTACAGAGGACGGATCCAATGAGAATCGCATTTACAGTGCTTGCAAATACAGAGCTTAGTAGTACAAGAGTAACCAAAATCAAAGTCACCTGGAAATCGAAACATTTACCAATAACTACAAAAGGAAAAGAGGTGTTTCATCAGACACAAAATAAAAAGTTATACAACATTGAGCCATCACAGAGACAAACTGGAGTCCCTTTTGTGAAGGTGTGCTGTGTGTGTGTGTATATACTAGATTCTCATACAAAAGTTAACAGAGGTACTCATTGATATATTAAACACAAATGTAAAAAATGTAAGAGTCACAAAGTACAAACTCTTCATTGTTATGGCAACAACACAATTCGAGTCAGGTTCCTTCCTGGTAGCTAATGGATTGTGATTGGTTTCCACAAACAACTGTGCCCACGTGTGAAAAGTCCCCCCCCCCCCCCTCCCCCAATCGATTTAAGAACCTGTACAACTTCCCCATCCCAAGACATTTAATCTGGATGTGTGATGCTGTTGTTTTCTCTCTTAGGGAACACACAACCATGTGTCTGTGTTTTCCTTTCATCCCTACTGTCACAGCATCTGATGCAGTCCATGCAAATCGAACGCCGCTTACAGCCGATTTGAGCCATGCAGCTCGTCATTGCGTAGCGGGGGAGGGGGATTATGGGAGAATTGAGATGTTGCAAACTAAATATGGTTTCTCTATTTTTTTTCGAGGCTTTGACTGCAGTGATAAGCTGTGACAGTGCCATTGCCTTAGTGTCCGTCGACAGAGCCCTCTGCTTTAGCTAAAGTACACAATACATGATTTTGTGAAGTGATGGAGGGAAGTGAAGTGAGCAGCTGCAGGTTTTACTGTGGAAAAGAAAAATATAATTCAGTTGGATACAAATCAGTCTACATTTCATTATCCAGACGCGCCCGATCGCCGTCACCGCCAGTTCCGAAACAAGGTTCCTCACTAATGAGACACTCCAAGGCTGAAATTCATCCAAGTCTATATATAGATTCCTTGCCTGCTTCAAACAAACAAACAAAAACAGAAAACAATCCCTGGCTTTGAGAATGTCCAGCCAAAATGTAATTCAAACATACCCCAGGTTGATTAATCTACTGACATGCAAAGATGATTCAGAGTCTCTGCAAATGAGTGTATGGAACATCCTTCCTTTTGGCAGGGCTTGCTGATTGATTGAAGATACACAGGATCTGTAAAATATTAATGTTGTGTATTAAATAAATGTGAAGTCTTTGGAGTCTGACCTTCATCACTCGCTTCTTCAGTGTTCCAACTCGCTTTGCCTAAACTGCTCTCGGACAATGCTTGGATGGAATCTGACCAGTGGAGTGGAATTCTTTTCTCCCTCTCAGCCACATTCATCCTCTGACCTGAAGCATAAACTGAAAAGGCAAGAATGCATTAAAGCCTTTTCTTACCTCCCAGTTGTCTCTGGCTATGCATATCTGTTTATCAACTTCAAGATATTGCATGTCGTTCAGGAACAAAGCAAATCAGCTGTTTTTTTTGAAGGATGCTACCACTGCAACTTTATACAGCTCATTGGAATGAATTTATATAAACCTTTTTCCTTACAGCATCAGCCAGAGGTAAGTTATATATTTTTTGGGGTTAAATAATCTGAATTGATCTATATCTCACGCAAAAAAAAAAAGACTTGTCCCACACAGTCATTATCAGTAAGTTATGAATTGTCAACTTTCAGTAGCCACTTTCTGCAATTTCAAGGGCCAGTTTTTTGGTTAGAGAAATGTAGCAACAATTGGTGAAATAAAAACAATAATAATCAAATTGCCTTGGTCTCACGCCATCAGAGCTCAAATCTTTGCATGAAGGAATGACTTTGTTATGTCGGCGTCACCTTCAGCAATCTTACACACTGAATGCAATCTGGGCATGACCTCAGTCTTATTTTCATTATTTTGTCCATCTTCGCTGTCAGTGATAATTACATTGTACTCAACCAAGTTCAGTGTCGGCAGCTCGGCTCTCAGTGATACTGCGAAGCAAAGAGCCATCGAGGTAATGAACAACGTCTGCTGAAACCTGACCAATAGCCCAGTTCAGATGCTAATCAGACAACGTGAGGCCAAAGGACAATGTAAATGCAACATGCTGGAGTGAGCCAGATCCTCCCTATGAGACTTCCCCACTCAACCTCTGGGCAATTGTAGGTATACAGATGCAACACGAGCACTGAGAAGAACAGATGTTGACATAATCACCCGTGCAAATACACTTCTAAGTATGGAGGTGCACGATTCGGTAATCTTTCTCATCAGACTCTTCTCTACTTTTATGCCCTGGATGTTTTGTTTAAATATTACAACACAAATAGATATCGTACAACTGAGAAGAACATGCACCTCTTTATCCTGTGCATGCTAAATAATATTGTTGTAACTCAGATAATATGGTATGGGTGTTTCTGAACAGTTTGCAAGAAGAAAGTTCAGCAGGCAGGACAGTCAGGCTTTTCTGGAAAGTGGTGCTTTGTGTAGATAGAAAGCTGAGCAGAGCAGTTCTTGCCTTTGTCTCTCCAGCCTCTACATGAACTAAAAAGATTATGTCATGCCCCTAATTTGCCAACAGAACTATTCTAACTTTGCTACCTGCCCCCCACAGCTGGAAGGCCTGGCACAGCGATGCGAACCGTATCCACCTCTAGCAATTTGTGGTGAAATAAATTATCCATCGCAACAACCCCCCCAAAGAATCTCTCGACGAGTCGCTCGCTCGGTGAGTACAAGGTCACCATCGCTAAAAGGCAACAGGTAGTCACACCGTGGCAAGTGCTTCATTTCAAAGTGCAGATTTTTTTTACCATGTTCTCCATCTTGGTTTTGCTTGCTAGTGCGTCGCTTGTCCTAGAACCGCTGGAACCCTATCAAGTTTGTAATTCATCACTGGAGTGCAATTTGCATCACTAAATAAATAAATAAGCATCAAATATATACTAACGCCTTCGGTTAGATGAGAAAGGAGAATCATTGCTTGAAATTCTGACATTTGATCCCAACCGATTTATCAGTTTCATAATCAGAGCAGTTGATGTAATTTCCTTTTTTCTTTTTTAGATGTTCTCTCCTAAATGCTAATATTAGCTTTTGTAATCTTTACATTAGGGTAGGTGGGAGGATGTGCACTTTGAGTGGGCTATGTCAGCTTTTATATATACAAATGAGAATGTATGATAAATGAGTTCAGAGCAAGGATCGCTGATTTCTTCGCACCTAATGTTGAATTTACTTTTTTCTTATTCAGGTTATAAAGCAATTTATTTACTCATGTCCCATTTAACGAAGAACACAACAAAAACCCAAGATTTGATTACAATAATCTTTGAACCAATGAACACTAACTGTTTGTTTTCCAGGGGAAACTTCACCTGGAAAACACTCTCAAAACTCTGAACTATTAGAGAGCCTACTGAAGTATTAATACTTGGTTAGCTATAGATATGATACAAGTACTGCTTCAAAGTGCAGATAGGAAGCTTGGCACAAGGTTAGTTTTGTGTTTTGAAGAATTACCATAGTTACACATGTAAACAAAGACACTATCCCCGACCTAGTTTAAGCCTTCCCAAAAAACAGGAGGTTTTAAAAAATAGAACACACCTGTACACAAAGAGAAGCAATCATTTAGAAAATACTTTTACACATGTATACTATACAATAAGTTTCATAACCCTCTTGCTATTAAGATTACACTCTTCATTCAAAAAATATATGTTATGTCAAAGAAGAAACTCCACAGAGGCTGAATTGGTATGGTTCATTCATGAGAGGGATTTTCATGTTGCGAATGGGCAAAAGTGGGAATTTTGCACCACAGTGTTGATCCCAGGCTGTCCGGAATGGCTCGCATTCACAGATACCGCTCTCACTGGGATAACCTATATCCTTGAATGATTTTGGGAAGTATCGTCATCGTGAAATACTGGAGATTCACAGTCAACATATCACAAACTCTGCCTTTCAGGTCTGCAGCTCGGCAAAACTTTACAATTACAGAATTGTATTTGTGCTTTATACAAACCCAAAGCACAATAGAAGGTGGATGCATGGGTGGTTTCCTCTTAGCTTTGCAGCTTTTTGTAGATTACCTTTGTAACATAAATCTTTCATATCTTGAGGCTGATCACAAAAAAAGGTTTGGTGCTAGTAGCTCTCAGGAGAGCCTGACTGGCCTTGCCTGATTGTGGAGTTATCTTATCTTGACATAAGAAGTAGTTTATAGTAATTTGGCAGCAACTGGCTTTTCATAATCCTCTTCCTTCAACAATACACTGAAATAACATATTCAGTTATTTTATTATTTTAAATTGTCCTTATTTTCAGTCTTTCTTTGGCACAAAATAAATGCCAACATCCTGGCCGTGGTGGCAGAAATTCTGATACTATACCCAAGTCTCAAGCCGTTCCGGCTCCAAGCGGGGCTGACTAACCTCACTGCAAAGTCTGGAGAAGGAATTCTGCCCTGTTTACATCGTACTTATAAAAACATAATACGGTCCACACGCTCTGTGGAGGGTTTCAGTTTCTGAATCTCTTTCATTTCCACATTAATTATTCAAACATTAGACTCCAAATGAATCCAGGCCTTTTAGCATTGCAGGCAGATCAAAATCGTGGCCAGTCATTAGAGTTTGTCTCAAAAAAAACCATGCTGAAACTGAGACCAACATAAAGTGTGCGAGGGAGCTAGACAGACCTGAGGTAGTATGGATGTCCTGTCCAGCTCCATGCAGTCTGCTGTGGCTGTCCTTGCACACACTGTGCACGGATTGCTGCTGGAGGAGAGCAGCGGATTCACCATCTCGTTGTGTAATGGAAACAATGAATCAGCTGCAGCCGTGAGCTTGAGCCACAAAGACCTTTTGTTGGTTTTTCAATGAAAGCAAATCAGGTACAAATCTTACATCCTAAACCACGGGGAGGGCACCCCGGCTTGCTTTGCACAGGGTGTTTTCACATTGTTGTAACCTCAGATTGGAGTGTTTCAGTAATAGTGCTGAACCCTAGTGCTTCAAAGCTTTAGGGCTATGTGTAAAAAATAAATAAATAGACATAGCAATTCTGGATTTAAAATGGGACCTATAGAAACGATGTTTTAGAATCAGCTGTTACGTAAAGCACACGCCCTTTCTTTGTACCATCTTCTGTCCCTCTTCTGCTCCATATAAATATCATTTAGACTCTTTTGCGACACATTTCTTCAACTATTTAAAGCATATTCAAATACAGTTGTGGCAATCTTTCACATTTCTTTAAAATAAATGTAGTTGGAGGATACATGGTTAATATAGCACTCTTCCTTTAGTCCATCAGTTAGTTGATGTTGAAGTTTCCTTCTATCCAGGTTGTGGCACATAGTGGCATTATTGGCACATTGTTCAGAAATACAGTTAATCTCCTCCCCACAGCAGCTCAAGGGGTTCCTTTTTGAAGTGTCAATTTTTTTTATTCATTTTTTTTAGACATCCTTGATGTCTACAGTCTTGTCCAACACATCCTGTAAATATACCTTTAATATAACATATATCTAAATGACTGTACGTTCCTGGAAATACGGAGTGGCAGCATTGTGGCTGCTCTGCTTCATCATCTCTAGAAAAATAAATATCTTCACCAGTGTCCAAAAAGTGATGGCACTATTTTACAAAAGAAACTGCTTTGTGTTTCTTGTTTCCACCTGGATCCTGTTGGAGAGACAAACAAAAATCACAATTACTCCCCATTAATAATCACAGATTAAAAATTATGATCACTTTAACACAAAGATGAATTTTCCAAGTCAAGCCAATTTATACTGATGTCCAGGGAAAATAGTATCCAGCGCTGGCCTGATAAGCACGCTACCCTAATGCCCTTTTCATAGTAGATGAAAGGGCAATCCTGTACTAAGAATATACACCACTAAGACCTGCTGCAATGTGCACTTAAGCCTCGAGGAAATGCAGCACAATAATAAGTGATAAGGCTGCAGCGGGACGGGAGGAATGAGAGGAAGCTATGTAGACTGAGACTAATGTGTGTCCCGACAACAGCAAGACGCTGTCCTCTCACTACTCTACCTGCAGGCAATCTAATTCCTAATTCTTTTAAAATCCCCCCCCCTCGGGGACTCCAGTAGCACTGTGGAGCCAGAGCATGTGTTTAAATTTCATGCTTTGCATATATTATCCACACAGAGCAAACATGTTCCAAGTCATGTGGAAGAGTCTTTTCACTCCAACAGAGTGGCAGAACTGGATCGATGATGTCAATATCAATCATTTAAATAAAGATGTCCCAGATATATGAAGGGTGAAATCATTAATTGTGAGCAAGTAGCTTGGCTTATAAATATGGATAACGATGCTCTTTTAATTAATTGCTAAGTCTTTAAAGCAGAAAGGAACACAGGAATCGTGTCGCAAATAAAGAAGCATATGCCAAGTTCCTTTTTTGTTGTAAAAGTGGGGCAGCATACCCCCTAAGGATGGAGGTGGCCAAGGCTGAGGTGAGGATTCGCAAACGGGCATAAAGTGCTGCCGTACCCACCAGAGCAGGAATTCTCAAAGTCCGAACGTTAAGTGAACAAGAACGTCAGCTCATCAACAGGAAATCTCGAACCATTTCTCTGACACGAAGGCCACGGGAATCAGCTGTCTTTCACTGGGGGAGGGCCTGAACGATGGAGAACAAGAGGTCAGACTATTAGTCAGGAAAAGAATAGTGGCAATGTTTGCTTATGTATACTGCATCTGATTGTAGAATGCTTATACGATGGGTATTTTACCATAAGCTCCCTGCTAGTCTGTAGTGGTGCCACCAATCACAGGCAAAACCCACACAGATAATCCCATGCTGATCATCCATAAAATGCATCTGTCCTTTGACTTGAAATAAATGAATCCAGACACTTTGGTCTTTACGCCGGATGAACGATCCCACCATCACTGATAATATAATGAATCTGTTGCAGGGTTTTTAGACAGAGTAAGTAAGATAATCCGCGATGACTGATTTATCGTTATATTCATTCATTTTTGCACTTAACACTGCCGAAGCTCTGAGGCCAGACAAGTCTGTGACTCACTGATGTTACTTCCCTCGTCTCTTCTTTTGGTGTAAAGCAGCACAGATTAGCTATATATATATATATACTGATTATGGCATGCCGTTCAGGAACTTATTATATATATATATCAAAAGTGCTGGAATATATATATGAAAAGTCTGAGAATATGGACCGAACTATGAAAAGTCTGAGAATATGGACCGAACTCTGGAATATATATACGAAAAGTCTGAGAATATGGACCGAACTCTGGAATATATATACGAAAAGTCTGAGAATATGGACCGAACTCTGGAATATATATACGAAAAGTCTGAGAATATGGACCGAACTCTGGAATATATATTTTGATATATATATTCGGATATTTTCAAATATATATTCGGATATTTTCAAATATATATTCAGACATTTTCAAATATATATTCGGATATTTTCAAATATATATTCAGACATTTTCATATATATATTCTGACATTTTCATATATATATTCAGACTTTTTCATATATATATTCAGACATTTTCATATATATATTCAGACTTTTTTCGGTGCACGGGAATATATATTTGAAAGCCGCGGTGTAGTGGTTAGGGTTCCGCGCTCACGCCCCCGTTGCGCCTGTTCGGTTCCCGGTCGGGGGGCCGGATCGATCTTGTGTCATAAATGGAGTCAGCTCGAAATCTAGTGCCGGCAATCCTCAATGCGGAGATAATCAACGCCCTGAAACGAATCCGCAAGGGCTTTTTTGAAACGCTCCTCTTAGACAGGATGTTTGACTGTATTTGTAGTGTAATGCATGCTGTGGGTGTCCGTCTGACGCGCGACAAGTCGCGTGATGGCTGGCTTGCCGACAGCTGTTCGTCACGCCCCCTCGCTGGCCAAACTGTTCTGGCCTGATACGGCGCTTGACAAGTCACGTGATGGGGTCGGGGCTGCCTGCCCCGGAACATGCATAGCGCCGTATAAAGCCAGAACGGCGCTATGCATGTTCCGGGGCAGGCAGCTTCGACCCCGTCACGTGACTTGTCAAGTGCCGTATAAAGCCAGAACGGCGCTATGCATGTTCCGGGGCAGGCAGCTTCGACCCCGTCACGTGACCTGTCAAGTGCCGT